>NC_092172.1:27732051-27769551 GCF_045791955.1 Oncorhynchus clarkii lewisi | reverse complement strand
CTCCATATTCAGTGCAGCAGTTATGGAGCATGTATTAAGGAGCTGGGAGAGTGTAATCATTATTGGTTGTGACTGCGCTGACCTGACAGCTGGGCCCAGTCTTGCTCCAGTGCTTGTTGTACAACAACAGACATGCAGTTTGAGCACACAGACACAGACACACATACACACACACACACACACACATGTAGAGTACACTTATATATATACACACAAACACACACACGTAGACACACACAGACATATACATATCATATAAACACAGGGAGGGGATGTTAACATTTGCTCTATTTCAAAGTCAACTGCAAAATCTAAATCTAAAAACAATTACTGTTAGCTGCAAACAAAAGTGATGTGTCTGAGCCAAAACCAGCATGCTGTGCTGCAACTAGCTCTCACAGTCTCACCTCAGAATTAAACGTTCGTCCATGCATCAAATTTCGAAGTTGTTACAAATGTCAAATTTCAAAGGGTTTAAAGTTAAATTAACCTCTTAACCCCTCATTTTTAAGGTTAGGGTTAACTTTAGGCGTTAACTCCGAAATCCTAAGGTTAGGTATTAACTCTGAAAGGTTAAGGTAAGGGTCAAGGTTTGGGATAGGCTTAAAACTAAAATCTCAAAAACAACCTTTTTTGCTGGATTCGAAAATGGCAAGCTTTGGCACCAGAGGCAGATGATAACAACTCTCAACGTTGCACCTAGTGGACGGTTTCCACATCATCTCCCAACGTCCTCATACATGAATGGACGTCGAATAATGACTTGTATCACGGGTAACCTGGCTGGCTATGCTAGGGCTGCTGAATGGGCCAATCTGATAAAATGTCACTGATGCTTTGCTTCCTTGTTATGATTTAAACAGTGTTAGGTATGCCCAATTAGCTTTGTTTACGTGGAAAATATAAATATAGTCTGGGTGGTACGTTGTCATTTCACTTTTTATAGCAAGTGCCTGTTATTACTTCCATTCATAAGCCTACCATCTTTGTTGTCATCATAATAATGTCATGGCCTATTTCTGTATTTCAGATAATCATGCGTGTACAGTTGTACACACACGCGCACACATACACACTTTATCATTCGCTGCTTGGTATCATCTTGTTCATTAATAAGGTCATGTATTCTAGGTGAGTACATCCTTCTCAAAGCTGCCTGCTGAGGTTTAAGTGGTGGTGGTAAAGTCTTCTCTGACCTCACTCTGTCAGCATGCTGAGAAACTCAATAACACGGACTACATTGACTAGCTAGGCCTACCATAGCACAACTGCTAGGCCCACATAATCATAACAGAACTGTTTGGCCTGCAGACACACCCAGAACCATAACATAACTAATAGGTCTACACAGCCCCACAACCATAACATCATTTCAGATGTAGGATCTTCATTTGATAACTCTTTTGTTGCTAAGCATTTTTCTGCAGAGCAGGGGATGCAAACGTGTAGTGTATTTGAGTATTAAAAGGCTTGTGAAGTTTGTCATTTTGACTTTGAAATTCCAGACTTGATTTGCCCTAACGACAAATGTATCAACCCCTACAAACATGTCCATGAATTACACACACCACATAATAATTCACATTTCCTATTGCTGCAGGATTATTTTCCTGTGGAAGCAAACTGGCTAGAAATAAGATTCTACATCTGTAATAGGTCTACACAGATCCAGAACCATAACAGAACTAACAGGTCTACACAGACCGAGAACCACAACAGAACTACTAGGCTTAGGCTTACAGTGAGGGCCTACTGACCCGGCACCATAACAGAACTGCTGGGCCTACAGATCCAGTACCATAACAGAACTGCTGGGCCTACAGACCCAGCACCATAACAGAACTGCTGGGCCTACAGATCCAGCACCATAACAGAACTGCTGGGCCTACAGATCCAGCAGTATAACAGAACAGCTGGGCCATTTCAATTGTCATTCCAAACTATTTACTCTTCCATTCATGCATTTGTTGAGTAAAACTATAATTATTAAGTGAACATGTTTAAGAATGAACACTAAAGTAAGCTAAAGAAATGTAAATGCTTACTTTGTGTGTCCTCCTAATTGAATGTGTTCTTCATGTTTCTATGTCAGAGATTGTGACATCATGTTTCCATGTCAGAGATTGTGACAGGCAAACGTAGGTGAGTTTGACAGCATGATTTAACGGGGCAATCTGTGATTGCTACATCAAAACAAAAATGTATGTATGATACCTATTGATTCTTGAACAACTTCTAAATGCCTCATGAGCTCTGTTCAATTGTCTTACTCCATCAGTACCCAAAATATAAGTTTGTTTAACTACTTTGTTTGTAAACAAAGTAAAATTGTTAACAAACACTGATAGCCTGAAAACATGGTAAAAACTAAAATGTTGATATCATTGATGGTCAGCCCTTGCATCCATAGCTCTGTCTATGAATTTGAGAGAGGTTACATTTCTCCAGCCCCATCCCTCAGCTATTTAATTACCAAATCATTGTCAGGGGGACCACTTTGGTATTTTTTGAACTGCAGATTTCCCTTATAAGGTTCATTACAAGAGACAGTCACTCAAGACTGTGTAGTAGACCCCTCCAGCCACCTCCTGCAGTGTCCAGGGCACCTGGCACATGAAGACGTCCTCTCCACCATGTTGGTACAGCTGCTGCTCCTCCAGCCCAGCCTCCAGACCCAGACCAGCAACAACAGCTGGAAAGAGATGAGGCTTTGTCTGGCTCAGTAGACCCGAGCTGTTAACAGGGGCAATCTGATATTAGTCTGGCCGCAGCACCCAGTCGAGGGGCCATGAAAGGGCACTGACTGCTGGTTTCATCTGATGGACGGACCAAGAAGTCCCATAATAGGGACACAGAGAGGGGACTATGGAATGTGGATATGACCAGCCTGGAAATATAGCAGTGAGTTTAAGAGATCATGTTGATATGACTGGACTATAGCATACCGGGGTCGTATTCAGGATACGTAGGTTAGGGCAGAATGCTGGAGGCATCTTGAGGCTACTACTCAGGTGGAGATCTTTATCTGGAGACGTCACCTCATCACTTCATTCATCCACCTCATCACTTCGCTGTGGAACCAAATGGAACCAAATAACAATGGGATTGATGGAATATCTCCAGGGGATACCTGTTCGTGAGTAACCCTTTTCATGTGTCTTCAGGTTGGTCCTCTGTCTTCAGGTTAGCCCCGAGGAGCTGAGGAGGAGGAGAGGACGTGTTTGTGTTGGACCTGGCTCAGCATATCCTGAGGATAAGCCAAGGAATGACCTCAAGTAAATGTTTGGCTGTAGACATGGCAAAACCCTGAATTAGTCTACCTTTGGATTAGGGACAGACCGAGTAAAAATAAACATAAACCTACATAGCAATGTAGCTTTGAATCAGCCTGGTGACTGTACCACATTGGCATATTATGTTCTCTCTGAGTGGCAGGTCAATCAGCCTGACCATCCTTTTTCACAGTTATTCAGCATAAGAGAATGTAGGCCTAAAGCAGGGTAAGTATTTATTACAGTATTACAGTTTAGTCCATGGGTGGAGCAGATATTATCATTGTCATTATAATTTAATAACGTGGGTTATATTTTGGTCATGAGGTCAAGTTACGAGGTCAAGTGTCAAGCCTACATTTTAATCCATCACAAACCTTACTCAAAAGAAAGACAGATTATAGATACACATACAAATACCCCATATGACAATCATGACAAGCATTACTCTATTCAGTGAGAATAATCCCTAAATTGATTGAGCATCCTCCTATGTACCAGAGGGTCCTTCCTGATAAGGATCTAGTTCTCTTTAGCCCCTCCCACTCTGTCCTCTCTCTCTCTCTTTCTTTACTTTCCTCCCGCTGTCACTCCTGACTTGGCATGGCAGCATGAAGGCTAGCTTGCATTTTAATTCGGCCCTGAAGTTACTTATTTCATTATCGATCATCCGTAATGCTGAATCAATGTTCATCTTGTTATGTGGACCATATCCGTGTAATACAGTGATAGCGCGGCCCACAGTTACTCACTCCTTTTACAAAGTGACTTTACCGTAAAATCAATGCCTTGTGTTACTGATACCGGGGAAACTGCAGCAGGATGGATAGTGAGTGGGCAGCCAGTAGGTAACCGGAGAAAAACACACCTGCAGATGCAACGTTTTATAGGCTAAAAGGCAGGCACTCACATCACATAGTGCTAGTGCGGCGTCCAGTTGTATCACCTAATGCGCGTTGCAAATTTCTGTTATTGGATATGATAATAGTTTGTAAGAATGGTGTCAATGAATGTTTGAAAGCTATTGTGGCAGGATTGATATTGATATTTATAGAATGAAAGTCTAGGCTACTGTCTGAAAAATCATACAATGTCAGATATGGAATGCACACCGATTGACGTTGGTGCAGAAGCTCTATTGCTCCTGTTATTGTAGTGTTGCAGTAGCTTATAGACCTAAAAGTGTAATAGTGGGTTTGATAGATTTAAAAACATAATATAAACAAAAACAAAAACAAATAGCCTACTAGCTACTCTTATGCGTTCTACTAATGTTAATAATATTGCAATAACATGATAACAATAGGCTACTTTGCGTACTTTACCCGATAAATTATATATAGGCCACAGAATTGTGGTGGTATGTGGGGGTTATATCATATTTTCATATCTGTGAATTTGAAACCACAATCCTGCAGAACTGCCAGAATTTCGCTGAGGACATGTGTTGGTAAATAACGACGAAATAAAGTGACCTGGAACGGCTAATAAAACAAGTCTGAACCCCTCAGGACCGACCGCAGAATATTTACCAAAACAAAGCAGCAAGGAGAGGAGAGGAGAGAAAGAGTGCACCGAGACCGAGCAGGCCATTTGACACCGGGAGCTCTGACCTTACCAATCAATTACTGCCCGTGGCTGGCGGCAGCTCTACAATTTACTCCCAAATTCACTCTTTATAGGCTCGTTTCTGAAGCTGACTCTTCTCCCCATCTCTGATGAGGCAGGCGAAAGAAACTCCCGATAGATATTAGTGCAGACGTGAACAGTGAGCGGTCGACTCGATCTGACTGCTGTTAAGTAATGCAAGTCTATTTGGGATAGCATGCCATGTAAGGCCTAGTGCATATAGAAGAGGTTCCAACCTGATTTTGGGTACAACTGGAATATATAGGCTTGTTTGCTTATTTACTAACCTTTAAAGGCGTAATTATTCCTAATAATTGACTGTTTGGCAGGGGGTCAAAATGGACATTGTGTGGTTTGTAGTCTATATAAAAAAAATCTAAACAACATGCTGGCCAAGGCCCATAATCGTTTTCTTGAGTTGTTTTGCTAATTATAAATGGTGAACATGGGCGATCTGATTGAACCCAAAACTAAAACTAAAACGTAGCAGTAACAGTCACACTTGGATATGAAAGCAGTTTCAGGATACAATAACAAACTATATGCTTAAAGGTCTATGTAAAGCACATGTTAACTAGTTATATATAAATAACATGTTAACTGTGCTAATTTATTTTATTTGATGTTATAAAACAGTTTAATAAGTTGCAGTCCATTGACTATTAATTTGTTTCAAATTGTGAATAAGGATTGCACTGTTAAAATTCCTTACTTTTGCGCTAATGCAAATCGAAGTTATCTATTTAATATGCATGGTTGGATTAGTGTAACGTAATTAAAATAATATTATTTAAATTATCCCAACAGTAAAAAAAAAAAAAGTACTTTAAATGTATTTTAAAAGTACTCTTGCTTTCGGTAACTACAATTAATTTCTTAAACTATTTCATTGCTTGGATTATGTCCCTCTGCTCTTTAGACACCGCGAGATTTATTGCTCTTTTATTTCTTTAATGGGACAAGAACATATTTTCAGATAAAGCAAGTGGTACAGTTTTAACTCCACTACTCTGAACCAAGCCAACCTCCCAGTCTCAGCAATGTTTGGATATTTCCAAACAACTCAACTCTTAAAAAAAACACCAAGAGGTCAAGAAGTTAAGGCCTTATAATAGCATGCGAAGTTGTTATTGATTGTGCTCGTGTTCAGTGAACTTGTAAAAGGCCCTTCGTTCTCTGATGGCATAATGTGTCATTGTAGCTTCACACAGTGAAGGCTTATCATCATTGTGGGGTAGAACACGTTCTACATTATTCGAGATTTAGGCTAAATGACTAACATGGCTTTTCTTGACCATAAATCGGTATGGAAATATTTGTAAATCAATTTGGTCCCATGTATAATCTTTACAACAGTTCGCCCTCATACCCTAATGAAACTTAAGATGCAAAAAAAAAAAAATTGTCTAAACAAACTCTGCAAGCTGCTGGGTTTTACTAACGTCTCCCTCAAAAGGAAAAACAACGTAAACCCTTTTTTTGTCAAGGCAAAGCAAAATGCGATATGGACCTCTCTTTCTGTGTGTCTCTGTCTCTCTCTCCCTCTCACTGACACACACACACACACACACACACACACACACACACACACACACACACACACACACACTTCACTTCACCATCCCCCTCTTCCACCAACAGCCCAAAACATCAAGGGTCATTAATTGTGTTTTCTTTTCAAATCCTTTGTCACCGCAATTAACCGATTATGATCACAAGGCTCCTTTAAATGGATTCCATGTGTGATAAGAAATGTATTACTTGTTTTCTGTCGCCTAGGAGTTATGGAAAAGATTCAAATGAGTCATTTGAATAGCCTCTGTTTGAAGGCTTTGATCTCGCCTCTTTCTGGAGCTTCATATCATCATTTGAGATGTGTTGCTGGTGTCTTGTGTGTTGCATAAGGAACCACGCTTGAGCGATAGATCCGTGCATATTTGCTGTTGAAAATTATGTGAAATTGTGTCATCTGCATAATTACCCTCAAGTAAAAAACAGCCCTCGAGTCACTCTCCTGTGATTGTCCTTTTTTTGCATGACCGAAACATTAGCATTAATGGGTTATATAGAATAGAGACATGTATAAATATATTTTTTAAATAATAAAAATAGGCCTAGATTATTATTATTATTGTTGCTATTATTGCTATTATTATTATTATTATTATTATTAGTGATGATGATGGTGATTATTGTTATTATTACTATTATTATTATTCCTAGTAGTAGTAGTAGTAGTAGTAGTAGTAGTAGTGGTAATAGTAATAGTAATAGTAGTAGTAATAATAGTGGTGGTGTGGCTGCCCCAGTGTTTGGTGCATTTGATTCATACATCCATCGTGTGTATGTTATAGAGTCAAGCGGAGAGGGCAGGTTATGGGACGCTATATGGTGTGGAGTGGAGGTAAGAGAGAGCTGAGAGTCTTAGTGGTTTATGGCTATGCCAGTTTCCCGGGTCGTTGTGAAAGTGTTAAGTTAGTGCATATGTGTTTGATTGGGGTTATAAATCAGACGGAGTCCTAGGGGCCCCGACAGGTCCCGGGGATGAGACACGTGTCCATCCAAACGCGGAGCGCCTCCGAGGGGACACTAAATGGCAGATATGTCGTTCACACTCACACTTCCAAACACCTGCTTTTATATTATAACACAAAGAAAACACGAAAGTTGGCCGTTCCAATATTCAGCATTTCCATACGCGTGTGACACTTGACACACATCTTACACTAACTTCTTCACCCATTTTAGTTGAACTCATTCAACTAACACATTCCTCCCTCAATCTGAAGGCAAATATCAATGTTGAGGTTCTCAGCTCAGCTGTAATGTCTGGGCCCTCCGTTCTCTCTGCTGCAGGTTGGTGTGTGTGCCTGAGTGTTATTGACTGCTATGTAGTGATTACCATGCCGGTTGGATGGCATCAGCCACTCGCTGTAATTAATAACCTCATAATCCAGGTTCGGTTGGGTGTCACGATGCCAGCACGTTAAAGGGGAACACGGAGGTTCTGCACTGAGTTCATGGAAACAAGGCGTAGCCTTATAGTCTATATGAGAAATTATAGCTGCTATTATCCCTCCCAGACAATGATATCAGCTCCAAAAGGAGATTAAAGGTTTAAACAAGTAGGCCTACATAGACATAGACCTAGTTCTTGGAAACCGGATCTCATCATCAAAACTAAACTGAGATTGATGAGATTTAATCTCGCTGTCAATATTGCTCTGAGATTTATCATATTCAAATAAACTGCAACAGCAATGCTATAAGTCACCACTGTAGTTGTTTTGCAAACGATGAACAGACATATGATGGTACAAAGACGGGGATGTAATACGATTAGGGATGTTTCCTACATATTTTTATATATTGATTCATGGAATTTCAATTCTGACTCCCTTGCTTTGTTTTAATCCGAATTATTAACAATAAAAACATGGTTTTGTCAAATTCATTAAGGGGATTTCTTAAAGGTAGCCTAATCTTTATGAGCGATAGTCTTGTAAAGATTATATTTTTCCTGGAAGGGAAGTCTTGGTACATACATACAAAATTACATTTTATAAGATTGTTTTTAACTGGCCTAACCTGTTTCCAAATAGCTATGGCTTTCCGTGCAGCATGAATCAAATCTGTGAATATTAAATAAATTAAACCACTTGCAACTATTATTATTACTAATATTATTAGGCTATTATTATTATTATTGTTATTATTATTATCCTCATCATTATCGTTATTTTATGACACTATTATTATTTACATCAACATTATTTGTATTGTTGTTGTTCATGTAAAATATTTATTTACCTCAATATTTTAGTTTCCAGTCTATCACTTTAAATGTATATCCGCCACAATACTCAACGTGTTAATTACTTATCGTTGCCATTGTTGACGCTAACACTTTGCATTCATTAACAGCGCAGGCGGTAATCACCCATGCAGCTTTTCATTCCATGACAACTTTCTCTCTGAAGTCAAATGGTTACATGCTAACTAACTGTTTGATGTCCCAAATTAAAAGAGTGATTTGAGTCCGATCCGCTTGCCAATTGTTAGAAGCGTCCGCAACGGTGTAAAACGGTGTAAGAAAACACAACTTGACCATAGACTTCTAGCATTCGTGAGTCAAAATCACTCGATACGGGCAAACAACATACATTTCTTAGATCTTTCTTTCCAGTGGACATGAGTCGTGGCTGCACATACGTAAGACACATGCATTATAAGAAAACTGGAGACACTAGGCTTATGTGAAGTTAATCACTCAACAACACTGAAATATTTACTATTTGTGCAAATGACCACAAATTGTGAATTAACACTAAAATTGGGTAGGGCTCAGGCGAACAAATAACAAATTAAATGATTGGCGAGCCATCAAATGAGATTTGAAAACCATTCAAATAAGAGATCGCGACGTCAGTGCACTTATCCAGGGGAAATACAGGAGAGAGAGAGGGGCGCGCAGCGGAGCGAGAGTGTGTATAGGGGGTGAGATTTGAGAAATGGGAGGGGCTTCTAAACGACTAGAAATGTCAATCAGAGCAAAGAGTCGCAATAATCTAAGGCAATCTGTAAGGACCTGACCTTAGTCCATCCAGATCAATAGGGAAGTGAAGGAGGAAGGCGCAATCGGATCGTTTACACTGGCTGTTTTTTGAGGAAATATAGACTTCCCTTACACTTTGTTGTACTCACTGTAAAGTGGATATCGCAGTACGCACCGCGAGGGCGATTCCCTGCTTTTTGTGATTGCAGCAGACTTTTTTCTACGACCATGTCTTTTCCGCAGCTGGGATACCAGTACATCCGACCGATATACCCACCGGAGCGACAGGGTATCAGCAATGCCCGAGCCGGGACGGAGTTGAGCCCGTCCGGGGCACTCTCAAACGTTCTCTCAACTATGTATGGATCACCTTTCGCCGCAGCAGCACAGGGCTATGGAGCATTTCTGCCCTATTCAAACGATATATCAATTTTCAATCAATTGGTGAGTGCCTTTGTTTATTTATGCCTCTGGTTTCCTTCATTTGCTTTCCCAGACTAAAAAAGAGAAAGGGCGAAGTGACGTTACGTTATTGAGACAATGATCAATTCAGGACTAAACAAGAAGACTCGTTGGTCAACTTTGTCATTGACTCCTTTTTTTGGAAATAGTTAAAGTAGCTAAAAAGTAGCACTATAACTGAAATGTCAGTCGAAAACCTATGTTTAGACCACTAGAAAATAAAGAAAACAGCTGAAATCAAACGCTATATATTAAGTGTGTATACTGGCATCTTAAAATACAATTACATGTTTTGCAATTGGTAGGGAAGTGTTATAAATCAAATAGTTTTGTCGCGAACGGAAATGGTGCGTAACAAATAAAAATGTGTAACTTTTGCATATGGTAATGCTTTTGTTAGTCGTAAACGCAGAAATCACAGATCCTATGTAAAGAAAGATAAATGTGGTGATAGTGGCTTTATATTGCATATATATTGCATATATTAGCCTATATGATTTGGTCTTACTTACCATAAAGCAGAATTTCATTTAGCAAACTTTATTAATCTATCATAATATCTCACACATCCCATTGGGTCTCTGCTCTTTGTCTTTTAGGGTGCTCAGTATGAGTTGAAAGACAGTCCAGGCGTACAAGGACACCCAGGATTTGCCCACCATCACCCAGCGTTTTACCCATATGGCCAGTATCAGTTTGGTGACCCGTCCAGACCCAAAAATGCGACCAGGGAGAGCACGAGTACACTGAAGGCCTGGCTAAGCGAGCATCGTAAGAACCCCTACCCCACCAAGGGGGAGAAGATCATGCTGGCCATCATCACCAAAATGACCCTCACCCAAGTTTCCACCTGGTTCGCCAATGCCAGGAGGAGGCTAAAGAAGGAGAACAAGATGACCTGGACTCCCCGGAGCCGCACAGACGAAGAGGGAAATGTTTACAACAGTGATCACGATGAGGGAGAGGAAGGGGACAAGAGGGAGGATGAGGAAGAGATTGATTTAGAAAATATCGACACGGAAAATATCGAGAATAAGGACGACTTGGATGATCAGGATGACCTACACGCTGATTTAAAATTAGATGGTAGAAGCGACTCTGAGATTTCAGATGGCTATGAGGATTTACAAGGGCCCGATCAGAGATTTCTGAAGGCTGTAGTGAAGGAGGGCAAAGACATTCACGTGGACCGGGGCGAGCACTTCCACCACCACCATAACTCTTTTGAAATGAAAGCTTCACAACCGAATGTCGAACAACTTAAACTGAATCCGGTGTCCATCAACTCGCCCCCATCAGAAAATAACGCAGCCCCGGCCCAAAAGCCAAAGATTTGGTCTTTGGCGGAGACAGCAACAACTCCTGACAATCCCCGCAAATCTCCACAAATGAATGGCAGCAACACAGTTGGGCCCGCCGCCCAGACCATAATCAGCCCTCATCACAGACTCATCTCTTGTCCTGTTGGGAAAATCCAGAACTGGACAAACCGAGCTTTTTCTGCCCACCAGCTCGCATTACTGAACTCTAACCATTACCTTGGACTGGCGAACCAGGCTTCGGCTAACGGGCTCGCCCTCTACAGCAGGCAGCAACACACGCAGGACAAGAGTCATAGCTCAGACACAGCCGTCACAGGTACATGTCACCAACACTGAGGCTGGCGAGCCTGACTGTATAACAAACGGTTCATTATTACTCTATTTCAGACTTTACTTATCCCTCTTTAACGCATTAGCCTACTTAAATAGGCCTGTCTTGGACAGACATTTTGAGGCCGTAAAGATGATCATAAAAAGTGTGTTTCCATGCTGTCGTTTATGTGACAGAATAAGGTGGCTATGAAGCTTTGAACTGGGGGAATACAGACAGAGGTGGTCGGAATAAAAGGCATTAGTTTTTAATGTTATTATCAGCTGGTTTATTGTGAGAATGGATTATTATTCATGTCCGAAAATGGTTTTTAAATTCAGCAGTTGGCCCCATATTTCTTTGTCACTTACCTACTTCAGTATTGTACGTGCTTGTATTTAACCCGTGACTGACGTGAAGATCCCCAGGCAGTAAAATAAAGTATAGACTAAATGCACTGCGACAGTGCTGTGCTCTAGTTAAAGACGGGAAAATGAATGCATTTTTTAAATGTATTTTATTGCCATTATTATTTCAGAGAGATCTAGTGCCTTGGAAGCAGAGAAAAAGTTGTTAAAAACAGCCTTTCACCCAGTTCATAGACGGTAAGAGACTGTCATCCTTATGTTATTTGGCTATATTATTTTTGATGCACATCCTATTTTATCGTTGACTACCACATTTACTCAAACTACAGCCCTTGTGTTGTATTTGTAGGACATCGAATAGATGGATTCCCCCGTGCTTGTCTAATTTCGTTGAGGCCTCAAAATATATTTGCATATTTGTCATGCAAAACCCCCAGCTCAAATTCACCACATTGGTTTTATAACCGGCTCTCATTTTCCAAAAGCAATCTTCACTTTATATCACTTTACTTTTCAAGCAATTCATTACCTTGCAGTTGTGGGTTATTATTATTTTCCCTTTGCTGAGTGTATTTATTTTCTTGACCCGTGTGTTGCAGGCCTCAGAATCAACTCGAAGCAGCCATGGTTCTGTCAGCTCTCGCCTCCTCCTAGACTTTGACTTTTTCTCTTTCTTTTTATGGTTTTATTTGAATCTGTTGTAAGAATGTAAAATAAGAATAATACATCTGTGTGTACTTACCTTGTAAGCATGTCCTGTGTAAACCTGCTAATGTTATAATGTATGAACCAGTAGTCTGTGAGTTTCTTTTTCTTTTTGTAAGTTCTGTGAGGATTTGATGTTCAAAATGTTTTGTATATAAAGTTAAGAAAATGTACATACTTGTGAACCAAATTGTACAAGAAAGTCTATATTTTGGCTAATAAATGAACTGCTGCAACTTTATTCAAATCGCTTGTGATTTTTGGGACGATGTTTGTCTGATGATTGTTTTGTGAAAGGAGAATTAGTTGTTGTGGGTGTTAGATGTTACGAATTAGATTTTGAAGTGGTGCAGAATTGCAGTGCTTTGCTTTTTGCATGTGTGTTTGTCAGTCTGCGTGGCCTACGGCGAATAGGCTTCATCATACTTGGTTGTGATAAGTAAATATTCTAGCAGGATTTGAGGCCTTTTCATATGAGGGACGTAAGAGTAATTAGCTGATTATTGCATCGTACATTTGGATATTACTGTTCTGGGATTATCCTTATTGAGGCGTAACAGACGAATTAAAATGAATAATTATTTAATTAATTTTCGTATGAAAATTGTATGGCATATGAAGAGAATTTATGTAGGCCTACTGACCATTTGGATGGAACTATTTTGGACTGAGAGGTTAAACATCGTATAGGCTGGCTATGCGTACATGGGTTGTGGTGTTGTATGTACGATGCAATCAGTTCGCGTGTAATATTTGTGTTAGGCCTACTACATGTTTTTTTTTATGCATCTTCAATTTGGTCAGCCGTTGTGGGCTGCACTGCTAACCATATGCCACCAATACATTGTGATATCATTTATTTAGGTTTGTTTCAACATCTAAGATAATTTGCATGTCAGAAGCGTTGTGAGACAAAGTTTATGTAAAGTTGGAGTTGGAGCTCCCTCTACAGTCAAAACTAGTCACCATCGTCGATTCTGCGGTTTGGAAAAGACAGGGATAGGGATATTTTAACCTAAATCACAACTTTCTATTGTAATTATTAATATGTAAACAAGCCATTGAAAAATTATTTTCACATAGGTCCATCGTAAAAGCTGTCATGATTTGGCATGCATTAAAATACAACCTTCTCCAGCGTTACACTCAATTGACCTAAAAAGGTTTAGGGATATGATAATTGCATTCTTAACAATTAATTGATCAATGTTTTTTATATGACCTTTATTTGTACATATTAACTTGGGAAATGTTCCTGCTGCATAAACACCATTGTTAATAAACAGGCCACATAAACAAAAATAAAATAAATGGGGTGCATATTCACACAATTCGTTGTTTCAGTATCCTTTAATTTAGTTTTTTTCCCCTCAGTTTATTTCACTTCACAAAAAAGTATTAAACGTTTAAATTGTACATTTCAACCGCCTCTTCAAAATGGTTGAAAGGTGTTCTAGGCCTATGACCATTCCCCAACTTAAGCCTACTGCAACAAAATAATCAAGAAATGTTTACAGTCAACTGTGCAGTGAAATTAAGCGCAGATTTCGAAATAGAAACGAAATACGTGAAAATAAGACACTTTTGTATATTTATGAATGTGTTTGAATTAGCCAATTAAATAGTATTCTTCAAAAACCTACATTGTTTTTCCTATAAAATAGAAGAATACAGACAATATGGCTTCAAATTGTATGGGGAGCCCCAGATTTCCTTTTTCCCTCTTTGTTGAAGTTTTTTTTTTATCATACAAATGGCGCATTCTGTCACACATTCCACCAATTGAGCGCGTTTTGGGTTGATTGGCCAATGGAGAGCAGGACCGCGTTGTTTTCAGGGCTCGCTCTGGGATGGTTACATAGCAGCGCAACACAACAGATAGGAAAGCCCAACATTTCCAACCGACATTCGAGGCTGTGCTTAGAGACCCAGCCTGGGGAGAAAACTTTGGACCGGGGCTTGGTATTCTACTAAGTAGGCTGGCCTTCTCGCGCTCCTCTCACCATGCTGCCTTCCTGTCCAATCAATTATCTTCCTGAGAGCCCTCTATCTAACTGCGCGCGCACTATGCATATTTATAAGTCGCAGCGGCTAGTTGTGACACTGATTGATGTAATCATTTTTCTGGTTTGTGCCCTCTTTCACTCCGAAACGCACCGGCACCACGAGCTCTGGCTGCACAGCGCGGCGCAGGAAGTAACACAGCATTCGCCTATCACCGATGACCCACTAAAAACACATAGCACAGGTCACGAGAGAGAACGCGCTTCCCATACCAATGAACATGCCCAAAGATGTCTCGGTTGTTCAAATTAACTATAGCCTACAATGAAACTTAAACCCACAGTATAAAAGTACATCATATTTGATACATTTAAATGTAACCAACATATACAGTATCACACTTAATCTCAGAATCAGGCACAAGTATTAAAACGTAGTCAAATTGACAGAATAGATTGACATGATATTACATAATTTTTCATCAAAAACAGGCATTACAAATACTTTTTCCTGTCAGTGATAGTACTTGCAGTGGAATAATAAACTATAAAGAACCCCCACAACTATCTCCCCTCCTACTCACACATACACATGTGTGCGCACGTTCATTACGATCATAAATATTGATGATGATTTCCTCCGTGTTCTGGGGGATGTTAGTTGACAAGGGAGCTTCTGGAACAATCTCTCTTGATCATGAGAATTCAATCGGAATGCTACTGAAGGGACAGCGATCGTTGTTCAGAGTGCAGAGGACCTCTTCTGATTCGTGCATGAAATTAGGGATTACAATTCCTCAGTACAAACAAACGAATCATGCCTGTGTCTATGTCGCCATACGTGTCAAACCTGCTACGGGTTGAACAGAGAAAATGGAATGCATTAGCTAACATTTCGCTCAGAGCTACACAGCACAGCGCATGCAGGGGCCACTTCCAGCGGGGCACGGTGTGTCACTCATTTCCCCGCGTTAAGTGGATGTCCTCGTGCCTATTGAGCAATAATCAACACTGACTCCTCTTTTTATTTCCTCGCTCCCAGCGATGTTAAATACTCTGACTGATTGATTCGCCAGAGAGTATGGTTTAATAGCACAACGGATAAAAAAGGAAAGGCAACACACATTTACGGATGGACACCTTGCTTGTGCGCATTTATACCCAGAAAATAACAAGACAAAGAACAGCTATATGGTCAAAACAACATAATTTTTACAAAAAGCAGTGTCCTTAATATAAATGTAGTAGTGTAGATATCATATTCATGAGGAATATGAAATGTGAGAATAAACATAAATACACACACATTTTAGTTTTTATAGACAAGTTCATTATTGTGCTTGTTGGGCAGTTCTATTTTACATTATAAAGTGAGAGTGATCTGAGGTGAGCCTCATGCACCAAGGCTGTGGGAAACCCAGTTCCTATTGACACGCTGCAAATAAATGGCATTTCAGTCCATCACTAATCACATGTCCTTTGTTGTCCTGAGTGCTGCTCACATCCAGCATCAATGAATAAAGACAGAGGTACATAGCTACGCCCTGCAAAAAAAGGAATGCATTGTTAAAAACTGAATTTGAGGGGGGAAAATCCAAGATAGAAGATAGAATCATGAAAAGGAAGTCTAATCTGTAATTTTGAGCTGTGCATTGATCCAGAGAGGAGGGTGGGCAGACAGGACGGATGGATCGGACGCACGGACGCGGTAGTGCCAGGTTGGACGGTGTAGTAGTGGGGCCAGTGAAGGGGCCTGGCCAGGTCAGGCAGCCAATGGAGCCATCAGAGAGAGATGGAGGACCCATGTGAATGGAGAGAACGAGAACAGAGGAGTAAATAAACAGAAGAAGGGGCCAGAGGTGCCCTGTGAAAGAGAAGGCATGCCCAAATAAAGAGGGTTAGCCTCGTGTTTTCACCTCAGCCTCCCCTTCTGTCATTGCGACCCTCGTCCCCCTCTGTCCCCTGTTCGCTCACGCCACACCCCCTCCTGACACAGAGACGGACAAATGTCATCTCCTTTGTGGCCCCAGTCCAGCTTTGAAGAGGACCACTTTCTTTGTCCTGTGAGCTAATCCCTTTATGAGGCACTGCTGATATTCCCTGTCCCCTACAACACACACACACGCACGCACGCACGCACACACACACGCACACAACGCACGCACGCACGCATACGCACACACACACACACACACACACACACACACACACACACACACACACACACACACACACACACACACACACACACACACACACACACACACACACACACACACTCTAGGCACGGCAGGCCCAGAGGGTTGCCCGTTAAAACCCACCCATCCTGGGTGTTAGTCTGTGACCACAGGAGGAGAAGAGATCATCTCAGAGAGAACACATATCCCACCACAACGATATATCTCTGGTACACAGGGTTACAGGCCTTTCCACACCAGTCCAACATGTTATTGAGTTTACTTTACACATTGGATTTGAAAAGAGCTATACAGAAAAGCTCTCTCTGTAGTATGTCAAAGATTTGGACCTGCAACTCATGTGCCCCAATGTATGTTTTATAGCCCATATTTATTATTAACTGTGGAAGTGGTGCACAAACAGGTTAAGGAATGGCCAGTAAAAGAGACAGAGAGTAAAGAGGGTTGTTCTGTTTTCCCCAGGCCTACTATAGAGGACAAAAGGCCGGGAAGGAGTGAAATTCTCCTGGGCCGGAGCAGGAGAGAGGGAGGGCACCGATTTCATGCCTATTGTTGATGGGGGTTAGAAAGAGGAATTCTTTCACTGAATCCGAAAGGCAACAAGTGGGGAATGGGAGACAGGCGGACAGAGGGAGAGGCGTCTAGGCTTTTGCCGTTCACCCATCTGTAAGATTGTGCTTTTCTCATCCCCCGTTAGACTCATTCCTCAGCCTCGCCCAAGTTACAGGGCAATTATGGAAATGCAGCTTTAAAGCAGAGCACTGCTCTCTTTATGTTTTCCCCCTGACAAAGCAAAGGGCTCGGGCCTTTTTATCCCACCCCTCTATTAAACATGCTTCTGCACTACCATGCATATGTTCTGACTTTCTCCTTTTTGTCACTCAATGGAGTTGCATCTGTTGGTAAAGATTCAACTAAAGACTGGAATAAAGAATGAAATGTAGATATATGATAGTATTTATGAAAGTGTTTTTTTTGTTAACTTGTTTATGTGGGTAGTATATTGAAAGAGTTAGTTGACTATTGAAGACGAGCCGAGAGCTGGTGTATAAAATGTCTCTCGCTCGCCGGCCTCATTGCCTTGTGGAAGAGCTGCATGGTTTTACCAGCGGGAGGGAGGGAGGGAGGGAGGGAGGGAGGGAGGGAGGGAGGGGGAGAGAGAGAGAGAGATCTCCACTCTCCACCCCACGCCCTCTCCTCACACGTCACTAACAGAGGCACAGCAACCAGCCACTCTACTCTTTCTCAGCTTTGTACATTAGTCAGCGGTGTAGCACAGAATTTAGCCGCACAGTGCGAACTAATAAGACACATTTTCTTCTGCTTTTGAGATGATCACACGGGAGTGAGGTCTCTAGCAGGGCGAAGGGAGAGGCTCTCCGCACACAGCAGAGGCCTTGTACGACAGCACCTTTACACCCCCAACACATCTAACACATGCCAATACTGGCCCTTTCACTCATCACTGTTAATGAGAGGACATATTTTGGACGTTTCCAATATTTGTACAGACTTCATACATTGCATACAGGCCCCTTTATTCACAATCACATGCAGGCACTGACACTGGTTGAGTTCCAAGTCACATCCTATCCCTATGTAGTGCACTAGTTTTGACCAGGGCCCTATAATACTTTTGACCCATAGAGCTCTGGTCAAAAGTAGTGTACTTTCTAGGGAATAGGGTGCCATTTGGGATGCACCACTGTCTAGTCTCCTAGATGTAGAAGGACAAGAGGAAAACTCCTTGAGTCTCTAGCACATGATTGGCTGGATTGTGGCTGGTAAAGGGAACTTAATAAATTCTTCCTCCTTGGAACACTGTCAAACAAGTCCTTTCTTACATCTTGCCATGAATACATTACAGACTGTGTGTGATGGATTAGAGACCCTCTGGAGAGGGTGAACAGATGAACCCAGTCCCTCAGCTTGATTAATAGACTTTATTAAGAGACTGAGCTCCTTTTTAATAATAGTAATGTAATAGGGAGTCTACCCACTACTATCACTACTCTGGTTTCTCTCCTTCTCCTTCTCGGTTTCTCTCCTTCTCCTTCTCGGTTTCTCTCGTTCTCCTTCTCAGTTTCTCTCCTTCTCGGTATCTCTCTTTCTCTGTTTCTCTCCTCCTTCTCGGTTTCTCTCCTTCTCCTTCTCAGTTTCTCTCCTTCTCCTTCTCGGTTTCTCTCCTTCTCCTTCTCAGTTTCTCTCCTTCTCTGTATCTCTCTTTCTCTGTTTCTCTCCTCCTTCTCGGTTTCTCTCCTTCTCCTTCTCGGTTTCTCTCCTTCTCAGTCTCGGTTTCTCTCCTTCTCTTTCTCGGTTGCGCTCCAAATGGCACCCCATTCCCTATATAGTGCACTTTTGACCCAAGAAAGTAGTGCACTACATAGGGAATAGGGTGCCATTTGGGATGCAGTCCTCCTCTCCTTCCTCTCTTTTCTTTGATCCATATCCCTGTATACATTGCATTATATTCATTCATTCCCAGTATCTCCATCAAGCCATATCCATCACATGGCTATCAGCATGGCACAGTGGAGTTTGGAATTTTTCCACTTTGCACACAGAGCAGGAACACAATGGGATTCTATTTTGTCTTTTGTGTCTCTCACGCTGCACAATATGAAAGCATTAAAAAGTCAATTGTTTTTTGTATCTTTTGCAAACAGTCTCTCTTGGCAATTTGGAAGACAGGATTAATGTTGTGTACTGCTCCACATGCAGTTAACAGCCAAATTAGAATGACTCAATACTGGATTCATAAAACGTTCTTGATCGCCAATATATCATAACTGAAATGATGGTTTTATTGCTCTGCACCTCGGTGGCAGAACTGGTTATCAGTGTTATGACACAGCGCAGATTGTTTGTGTAGTGTGTGTGTGTGTGTGTGTGTGTGTTTGTGTGCGTGCGCCAATCAGAGAGAAAGAGATCACCACAGACGGAGAGTATTTAGGCTCACTCTACAGACAGACAAGAAGCTGATGATCAGTCTGCCAGTATAGTACAGTGTGGGCGTGGCAAGGCGGTTGGTTGGGTACAGGTCTTAACTCCCTACCAGGAAGCTAGTCAGCCAATAGCTACCCAGTCAGAGCTCCACTGCTTATCAGTGTGATTGAAACAAGAGAGCAGTACTACGGTACAGGGCAAGCTAGGCCAGCCAGGGGACACACACAGACACCACCACTTATCAACATAGCTAAATGTTGCAATACACGACTGTGATGTTGGTGATTTATTCAAACAGTGATACTACTGATAGGGGCATTCACAGCCACCACATTCCAGCTCTGATCAAGACAGGTTATGTTTGTTTTACTGAGGCAGTCTAGACAGCAACATCCAGGGGATGACATCACCGCCTAGCCTAACCTAGCCTAGCCTAGCCTAGCCTAGCCTAGCCTAGCCTAGCCAGACCAGACCAGACCAGACCAGACCAGACATACAGCAAACAGTGTGTGTGTGTGTGTGTGTGTGTGTGTGTGTGCTGCTTGCTTGTTGTAAACGTGGGCAGGCAGTAGGTCGATACTGCAGGTGTGAGGCCTTAGCTGTATAATGATGATGCCTACAAGCGTTGGAGATGTAAACTCAGGTTATTGATCTCCAACCCTTCAATACAGTGAGGAGTCTAGCAGACAGAATCACAGTCTTCCTTGTCTGACTGTCTGTTTAGGCGCCCATGGCCAGTCTTCACTCTAGTTCAAAAACTATTTGGGACTTTTCTATTGGTTCCTTTGCAGCAGGAAAGATCAATCAAGCACCGTATTTCAAATGGTTTAAAATAGTAATTGAACCCTGCTCTGGTCCGCTCGGAGAGGAGAGGACGAGAGAGTAGTGGAGAAGAGGAGAGGACAGGAGGCAAAAAGCACTCCATTCTTCCCAACTTCTCTCTTTGTGCTTAGATAAACTTGTTGTCAGGCACATTGTGGCCCACTCCATGTGACACCTCACTCTGATAATGGCATTTCCATGCAAATGACAGAGGGTGAGAGAGCAGTGACACCAATTGTGTGTGTGTTTTGTTTGTGTGTTTTGTGTGTACAATTTATGCGTCTGTTTTTTCGTGCGTGTGTGTGTGTGTATTTGAGAATGAAAGGGTGTATGACAGAACTATTCAACAGTACGAGAGGTGCTTTGTGTACAATGGACATATTTAGGAATGTTCTACGCTTGAAGGGAGTTATCAGTACTGATTATCCAACCAAACCAAACTTTATTCATCATGCTAGTTTGTGCTGAAATGGGTTGTTGTGCACTGCTGGAGCCAAGGTTGTATCATAACACCCCTCACGCTGCCAGTCAGAGACTGAGTCCCAAATGACACCCTATTCCCAATATAGTTCACTACTTTTGACCACTATATAGGGAATAGGGTTTAATTTGGGGATGCAACCAGACAGACTGGAAGATGGAGGTGGGGGTTATTTTCGGAAGTGGCAGAAGAAGCGCATGGGCGAGCCGGGCAGCACCCCATGAATGTTCCCCCTCCATCCCCAGCTGAGAGCCTCCTCTCTGGGCTTTGTCTTGCAGAGAGAAGGGGGCACAATGAAGTGGCGCTCTCAGAAACGGGGAGGGGTTGGCGCTGTGTCACTTTGTCCTCCCTCTGAGGGGGCAGTGAGTACGTGCCGCCCTGTCTGTTGTCATGCTAAGACCACAGCACCACTCACTGGAACTGTATCCCCAGTATCCCCCATTCACAGACAGCCCAGCTCAGCCCACATCACACTCACACAGTACAGGGAAGGAAAGACACATGGAGGACATTCAATTTCCTTCTCTAATACCCCATGCTTCCTCAAAGACAAAAGCTTGAGTATTTCTCAAAGAAATTAGCTCTGCTCCCATGCAGGAGCCATGGAAAGGAAACGCTTGGTTAGTTGATGAAGAGGAGGGGTTAGGAGTTTGGACCCTCAGGTCCTATGGGACCATCACAATCTTCATAGCGTAGCTTAGTTTTCCTCTGGGATTGACCATGGGAAAAGGCATGTCTAATGTCATTTCACAGGTAGATAAAGCAGGAGATTGGAGAGTAATTGCCAGTAATAACAGATAGTTCTCAGAAATCCCCTGAGACATATTTTCTTCTTCTCTTCAATTTACCAATGAAGATTCGCTGTAAATGTAGCTATGCAGGCTAACGAAATATACAAACTCTGACCTGTGACCTTTGTACTCTTGTTTGAAGGTCCCGGCTCTCCTTTACATACACAGATGAGGTCCTCTATCCGGAAATGATAAGACAAACAACAGAGAAGAGGTAAGGTCAGCGAGTTAAAGCAACAGCTGAGATGACAGTTAATTGGCCGAGGGCGGTTGTAACTGTCATCTATTTCCCCCAGGCTGACGAGTCTGACAGGGGATCCTCCCCTGGCCTCTGCCTCTGCCTCTCTCTCTCTCTCTCTCTCTCTCTCTCGCTCTCTCTCTCTCTCTCTCTCTCTCTCTCTCTCTCTCTCACCGATAAGCTGGTGTGTAGGTATCATCCAATACACTCTAATGAGTTGTTTAGTCCTCTCTGTCAGTCACAGGTATTAGTGATACATGGAAAATGGCCGACTGAGGCAGGGACACATCAATGTAGAATAGTGGGGATTGGTGAAGCTCTCTGCCTCGCCTGCGTGTCTGAGACAGAGAGAGAGACGTTGAGAGACGGAGGAGTGATGGTTTTTGCAGAGTTTGTCTGTCTGCCTGGCTGCCTGTCTGATTTAGCAGGGCCTGGTCCCCGGTCTGGTCCTGGCTACGGTGCGGTGTGAGAGAGGTTGTGTGTGAGGGAGATAATGGTCCTTTGTCCACGCCACTCAGCGCTCCACTGGCACACAGCTGGCACACAGCTGGCCATCTCTTACCCCCCCCCCAGTCCCGGCCCGCTACAGAATGCCAGACATACAGTGTAAAGGAATAGGGGTAGAGTGGGTTAAGAGAGAATAACATTAGTGTTAATGTGGAGGAGGAGATGTGAGGAGGTGGAAGGAAGAAGCCACACGGCACAGGGGCCTCCTGCTGCCCCCAGGATCCATCTGCAGCTCTGCAGGACACGGCAGGAGGAGGTCCGTTAGTGACGGACAGCAGATAGCTAATGACTTTGATTAAGGCAGGCCCCGCACCTCTCTGATTCAGAGGGGTTGGGTTAAATGCAGAAGACACATTTAGGTTGAATGCATTCAGTTGTGTAACTAACTAGACATAATACTCTTTAGGCCAACAACCCCCTCTTTCATTTTTAATTTTTAATTTCACCTTTATTTAACCAGGTAGGCCAGTTGAGAACAAGTTCTCATTTACAACTGGCCAAGATAGAGCAAAGCAATGCGACACAGACAACAGAGAGTTACACATGGGATAAACAAATTTACAGTCAATAACACAATAGAAAAGTCTACATACAGTTTGTACAAACGTAGTAAGATTAGGGAGGTAAGGCAATAAATAAGCCATAGAAGGGAAGTAATTACAATATACCAACTGAACACTGGAGTGATAGATGTGCAGAAGATGAATGCAAGTAGAGATACTGGGGTGCAAAGGAGCAAAAAATAATAATAACAAAAATGGGGATGAGGTAGTTGGGTGGACTGTTTACAGATGGGCTATGTACAGGTGCAATGATCGGTAAGCTGCTCTGACAGCTGATGCTTAAAGTTAGTGAGGGAGATAAGAGTCTCCAGCTTCAGTGATTTTTGCAATTCGTTCCAGTCACTGGCAGCAGAGAACTGGAAGGAAAGGCGGCCAAAATAGGAGTTGGCTTTGGGGGTGACCAGTGAAATATACCTGCTGGAGCGCGTGCTACGGATGGGTGCTGCTATGGTGACCAGTGAGCTGAGATAAGGCGAGGCTTTACCTAGCAAAGACTTGTAGATGACCTGGAGCCAGTGGGTTTGGCGACGAATATGAAGCGAGGGCCAGCCAGAGAGAGCATACAGGTCACAGTGGTGGGTAGTATATGGGGTTTTTGTGACAAAACGGATGGCACTGTGATAGACTGCTTCCAATTTGCTAAGTAGAGTGTTGGAGGCTATTTTATAAATTACTTCGCTGAAGTCAAGGATCGGTAGGATGGTCAGTTTTACGAGGGTATGTTTGGCAGCATGAGTGAAGGATGCTTTGTTGCGAAATAGGAAGTCGATTCTAGATTTAATTTTGGATTGGAGATGCTTAATGTGAGTCTGGAAGGAGAGTTTACAGTCTAACCAGACACCATGGTATTTGTAGTCCCATATTTAAGTCAGAACCGTCCAGAGTAGTGATTGCAGTCGGACGGGCGGGTGTGGGCAGTGATTAGTTGAAGAGCATGCATTTAGTTTTACTTGCATTTAAGAGCAGTTGGATGCCACGGAAGGAGTGTTGTATTGAAGCTCATCTGGAGGTTTGTTAGCACAGTGTCCAAAGAAGGGCCAGAAGTATACAGAACGGTGTCGACTGCGTAGAGGTGGATCAGAGAATAATCAGCAGCAAAAGCAACATCATTGATGAATACAGAGAAATTAGTCAGCCTGAGAATTGAACCCTGTGGCACCCCCATAGAGACTGCCAGAGGTCCGGACAACAGGCCCTCCGATTTGACACACTGAACTGTATCTGAGAAGTAGTTGGTGAACCAGGCGAGGCAGTCATTTGAGAGACCAAGGCTGTTGAGTCTGCCGATAAGAATACGGTGATTGACAGTCGAAAGCCTTGGCCAGGTTGATAAATATGGCTGCACAGTATTGTCTTTTATCAATGGCGGTTATGATATCGTTTAGGACCTTGAGCGTGGCGGAGAAGGTATGGTGGGATTCAAAATGAATCAAATAAAATCAAATTGTCACATACACATGGTTAGCAGATGTTAATGCGAGTGTAGCGAAATGCTTGTGCTTCTAGTTCCGACAATGCAGTAATAACCAACGAGTAATCTAACCTAACAATTCCACAACAACTACCTTATACACAAAGTGTAAAGGAATGAACGAATATGTACATAAAATGTATGAATGAGTAATTGTACAGAACAGCATAGGCAAGAGGCAGTAGATGGTATCGAGTACAGTATATACATATGAGATGGGTAATGTAGGGTATGTAAACATATAAAAGTGGCATTGTTTAAAGTGGCTAGTGATACATGTATTACATCAAGATGGCAAGATGCAGTAGATGGTATAGAGGACAGTATATACATGAGATGAGTAATGTAGGGTTCGTGAACATTATATTAAGTGGCATTGTTTAAAGTGGCTAGTGATACATTTTTTACATACATTTTTACATTATTAAAGTGGCTGGAGTTATGTTGGCAGCAGCCACTCAATGTTAGTGGTGGCTGTATAACAGTCCGATGGCCTTGAGATAGAAGCTGTTTTTCAGTTTCTCAGTCCCTGCTTTGATGCACCTGTACTGACCTCGCCTTCTGGATGATAGCGGGGTGAACAGGCAATGGCTCGGGTGGTTGTTGTCATTAAAGATCTTTATGGCCTTCCTGTGACATCGGGTGGTGTTGGTGTCCTGGAGGGCAGGTAGTTTGCACCCGGTGATGTGTTGTGCAGACCTCACTACCCTCTGGAGAGCCTTACGGTTGTGGGCGGAGCAGTTGCCGTATCAGGCGGTGATACAGCCCGACAGGAGGCTCTCAATTGTGCATCTGTAGAAGTTTGTGGGTGGTTTTGGTGACAAGCCAAATTTCTTCAGCCTCCTGAGGTTGAAGAGGCGCTGCTGCGCCTTCTTCACCATGCTGTCTGTGTGGGTGGACCAATTCAGTTTGTCCGTGATGTGTACGCCGAGGAACTTAAAACTTACTACCCTCTCCACTACTGTCCCGTCGAAGTGGGTAGGGGGGTGCTCCCTCTGCTGTTTCCTGAAGTCCACGATCCACTCCTTTGTTTTGTTGACGTTGAGTGTGAGGTTATTTTCCTGACACCACACTCCGAGGGCCCTCACCTCCTCCCTGTAGACGTCTTGTCGTTGTTGGTAATCAAGCCTACCACTGTAGTGTCGTCTGCAAACTTGATGATTGAGTTGGAGGTGTGCATGGCCACGCAGTCGTGGGTGAACAGGGAGTACAGGAGAGGGCTCAGAACGCACCCTTGTGGGGACCCAGTGTTGAGGATCAGCGGGGTGAGCTGTAGTCGATGCTGAGCTGTAGTCGATGAACAGCATTCTCACATAGGTATTCCTCTTGCCAAGATGGGTTAGGGCAGTGTGCAGTGTGGTTGCGATTGCGTCGTCTGTTGACCTATTGGGGCGGTAAGCAAATTGGAGTGGGTCTAGGGTGTCAGGTAGGGTGGAGGTGATATGGTCCTTGACTAGTCTCTCAAAGCACTTCATGATGGCGGAAGTGAGTGCTACGGGGCGATAGTCGTTTAGCTCAGTTACCTTAGCTTTCTTGGGAACAGGAACAATGGTGGCCCTCTTGAAGCATGTGGGAACAGCAGACTGGGATAAGGTTTGATTGAATATGTCCGTAAACACACCAGCCAGCTGGTCTGCGCATGCTCTGAGGACACAGCTGGGGATGCCGTCTGGGCCTGCAGCCCTGCAAGGGTTAACACGTTTAAATGTTTTACTCACGTCGGCTGCAGTGAAGGAGAGTCCTCAGGTTTTGGTAGTGGGCCGTGTCAGTGGCACTGTATTGTCCTCAAAGTGAGCAAAGTTGTTTAGGCTGTCTGGGAGCAAGACATCCTGGTCCGCGACGGGGCTGGTTTTCTTTTTGTAATCCGTGAGTGACTGTAGACCCTGCCACATACCTCTGGTGTCTGAGCCGTTGAATTGCGACTCTACTTTGTCTATATACTGACGCTTAGCTTGTTTGATTGCCTTGCGGAGGGAATAACTACACTGTTTGTATTCGGTCATGTTTCCGGTCACCTTGCCCTGCGTAAAATCAGTGGTTCGCGCTTTCAGTATCGCACGAATGCTGCCATCAATCCACGGTTTCTGGTTGGGGAATGTTTTAATTAACACTGTGGGTACAACATCACCGATGCACTTGCTAATAAACTCGCTCACCGAATCAGCGTATTCATCAATGTTGTTGTTTGACGCAATGCGGAACATATCCCAGTCCACGACATCGAAGCAATCTTGAAGCGTGGAATCAGATTGGTCAGACCAGCGTTGAACAGACCTTAGCGCATTTTAGTTTCTGTCTATAGGCTGGGAGCAACAAATGGAGTCGTGGTCAGCTTTTCCGAAAGGAGGGCGGGGGAGGGCCTTATATGCGTTGCGGAAGTTAGAATAACAATGATCCAGGGTTTTACCAGCCCTGGTTGCACAATCGATATGCTGATAGAATTTAGGGAGTCTTGTTTTCAAATTAGCCCAGCTACAATGAATGCAGCCTCGGGATATGTGGTTTCCAGTTCACATAGAGTCAAATGAAGTTCGTTCAGGGCCATCGATATGTCTGCTTGGGGGGTAATATATGCGGCTGTGATTATAATCAAAGAGAATTCTCTTGGTAGATAATGCGGTCGGCATTTGATTGTGAGGAATTCTAAGTCAGGTGAACAGAAGGACTTGAGTTCCTGTATATTGTTATGATCACACCACGTCTCTTTAATCATAAGGCATACCGCCCCTTCTTCTTCTTACCAGAAATATGCTTGTTTCTGTTGTCACGATTTGTGAAGAAACCAGCTAGCTGTACCGACTCTGATAGCGTGTCTCGAGTGAGCCATGTTTCTGTGAAGCAAAGAACGTTACAGTCTCTTATGTCTCTCTGGAATGCTACCCTTGCTCAGATTTCATCTACCTTGTTGTCAAGAGACTGGACATTGGCGTGTAGAATGCTCGGGAGCGGTGCGCGATGTGCCCGTGTCCGGAGCCTGACCAGAAGGCCGCTTTGTCTGCCCCTTTTACAGCATTTTTGTTTTGGTTCGCCGGCTGGGATCTGATCCATTGTCTTGGGTGGTGGGCAAAACAGAGGATCCGCTTCGGGAAATTCGTATTCCTGGTCGTAATGTTGGTGAGTTGACGTTGCTCTTATATCCAATAGTTCCTCCCGACTGTATGTAATAAAACCTAAGATTACCTGTGGTAACAATGTAAGAAATAACAAGTAAAAAAACAAAATAGTGCATAGTTTCAGAGGAATGCGAAGAGAGGCGGCCGTCTCTGTTGGCGCCGGAAATATAGATTGGTGATCTGTTTGTTAACTTGGCTTTCAAAGACTTTAGTAAGGCAGGGTAGGATAGATATAGGTCTGTAACAGTTTGGGTCTAGAGTGTCACCCGCTTTGAAGAGGGGGATGACTGTGGCAGCTTTCCAATCTTTAGGGATCTCAGATGATAGGAAAGAAAGGTTGAACACAGCTAGTAATAGTGGTTGCAACAATTGCAGCGGATAATTTTAGAGAGGTTCCAGATTGTCTAGCCCAGCTGATTTGTAGTGGTCCAGATTTTGCAGCTCTTTCAGAACATCAGCTATCTGGATTTGGGTGAAGGAGAAATGGGGAGGCTTGGGCAAGTTGCTGTGGGGGGTGCAGAGCTGTTGACCGGGGTAGGGGTAGCCAGGTGGAAAGCATGGCCAGCCGTAGAAAAATGCTTATTGAAATTCTCGATTATCTAGATTTATCGGTGGTGACAGTGTTTCCTAGCCTCAGTGCAGCTGGTAGGAGGTGCTCTTATTCCCCAAATGTTGGGAGTTTGTGCTATGGGATACAAATTTCTGTTTGAAAAAGCTAGCCATTTCTTTCCTAACTGCCTGTGTGTATTGGTTCCTAACTTCCCAGAAAGATTGCATATCATAGGGGCTATTCGATATTAATGCAGTACACCACAGGATGTTTTTGTGCTGGTCAAGGGCAGTCACGTCTGGAGTGAACCAGGGCTATATCTGTTCTTAGTTCTAAAAAAAATTGAAAGTGGCATGCTTATTTAAGATGGTGAAGAAAGCACTTTTAAAGAATAACCAGGCATCCTCTAATGAAGAAATGAGGTCAATATCGTTCCAGGATTCCCGGGCAGGTTGATTAGAAAGGCCTGCTCGCTGAAGTGTTTTAGGGAACGTTTGACAGTGATGAGGGGTGGTTGTTTGACCACGGACCCATTGACCACGATCCTGGTTGAAGACAGCAGAGGTGTATTTAGAGGGCAGGTTGGTCAGGATGATATCTATGAGGGTGCCCATGTTTACGGATTTAGGGTTGTACCTGGTAGGTTCCATGATCATTTGTGTGAGATTGAGGGCATCTAGTTTAGATTGTAGGACTGCTGGGGTGTTAATCATATCCCAATTTAGGTCACCTAACAGTACAAACTCTGAAGCTAAATGGGGGGCAATTAATTCACATATGGTGTCCAGGGCACAGCTGGGGGCTGAGGGGGGTCTATAACAAGCTGCAACAGTGAGAGACATATTTCTGGAAAGGCGGATTTTTTAAAGTGGAAGCTCAAAGTGTTTGGGCACAGACCTGGATAGCATGACAGAACTCTGCAGGCTATCTCAGCAGTAGATTGCAACTCCACCCCCTTTGACCGTTCTATCTTGACAGAAAATGTTGTAGTTGGGGATGGAAATTTCAGAATTTTTGGTGGCCTTCCTAAGCCAGGATTCAGACACGGCTAGGATATCAGGGTGTGCTAAAGCAGTGAATAAAACAAACTTAGGGAAGAGGTTTCTGATGTTAACATGCATGAAACCCGGCTTTTAGGGTTACAGAAGTCAACAAATGATAGCACTTGGGGAATAGGAGTGGAACTGGAGGCTACAGGGCCTGGCTTAACCTCTACATCACCAGAGGAACAGAGGAGGAGTAGAATAAGGGTACAGCTACAGACTATAAGAACTGGTCGTCTAGTGCATTGGGAACAGAGAATAAAAGGAGCAGGTTTCTGGGTGTGGTAGAATAGATCCAAGGCATAATGTACAGACAAGGGTATGGTAGGATGTGAGTACAGTGGAGGTAAACCTAGGCGTTGAGTGACGATGAGATAGCAGTAGACAAGGCATATTGACATTAAAGAGAGGCATAAAGCAATCACAGGTGTTGATCAGGAGAGCTAAGAAAACAACGGGTAAATGGTGATGAATGGGCAGAGTGGGTCAGTTAGCTATATACAGGACCTGAAGTCGAGGCTGGGGCCGACAGGTAAACAAAATGAGGTACCGTGTTATTGAAACAGTCCAGGGGGCATCAGCTGTGTAGCCGAGTAGGCTCAAAAGAGCAGCAATAGGTGAGTTAGGGTGCTGTTCGGTAGTCACTACTACTCTAGGCGAGGAGGGGACACAGCGGTCAGAAAAGCTAGTGGGCCGGGGCTAGTAGATGGTTCCTCGCCGACATCGCAACAGAATAGCCTGTTGAGACCACATCGTGTGATCACGTCAGCAGTCCAGTCGTGATGGATCGGTGGGGCTCCGTGTCAACAATAAAGGGTCCAGGCCAATTGGCAAAGGAGGTATTGTAGCTCTAGAATTAGCTGGTATATGGGCCTAGCTCGAGGCTAGCTCAAGGCTAGCTGGTGCTTGCTTCGAGACAGAGGCGTTAGCTAACAGTAGCCACTCGTTTGCAGCGATCTAGCTGCGATGATCCGGAGTAATGATCCGGTGTAATGATCCAGAGCGGCAAGAATCCAGTGATATGGTAGAGAGAAGCAGTCCGATATACTCTGGGTTGATATTGCACTGTGCAGACTGGCAGGTGTTGTCCAAGCTAAGGCTGCTGACGACAGGGAAAAAAGGCGAGGACCGCTAGCCTAGGCTAACAAAGACTAGTAGCTAGTTAGCTGGCTAGCTCCTGATGGAAGTTCCAGTTATAAGGATTAAAAATAGCAGATCCGTACCACATTGGGTGAGGTCGGTTGCAGGAAAGTATATTAAGTTCGTAGATAGAAAGTGGAATTAAGATATGTACGACAAGATTGGCTATTTACATGGGATAAGACACTGGATACGACAAAGACAGATACACACGTCCCACTGCAGCGCCATCTTGGAAAACTGTCTGGGGCTCAGTTACATCCTTCTATGGGCTCTCTATACACACTCCCTATACTGTTTATATTCCCTCATTTCTCCTGTGTCATCCCTCTTGTCCACCTAACCCGAACCTAACTCTGGCTCCAACCCTACCCCTAACTCTGTCTCCAACCCTAGCCTTAACTCTGGCTCCAACCCTAACCCTAACTCTGGCTCCAGCCCTAAACTTAACTCTGGCTTCAACCCTAACACTAACTCTGGCTCCCACCCTACCCTAACTCTGGCTTCAACCCTAACACTAACTCTGGCTCCCACCCTACCCTAACTCTGGCTTAAACCCTAACCCTAACTCTGGCTTCCACCCTACCCTAACTCTGGCTCAAATCCTAACCCTAACTCTGGCTCCTACCCTACCCTAACTCTGGCTCCAATCCTAACCCTAACTCTGGCTCCAACCCTAACCCTAACTCTTTTCTCCAATCCTAACCCTAACTCTGTCTCCAATCCTAACCCTAACTCTTGCTCCAACCCTAACCCTAACTCTGAATCCTACCCTACCCTAACTCTGTCTCCAATCCTAACCCTAACTCTGGCTCCAACCCTAACCTTAACACTGGCTCCAACCCTAACCCTAACTCTGAATCCTACCCTACCCTAACTCTGTCTCCAATCCTAACCCTAACTCTGTCTCCAAATTAACCCTAACTCTGGCTCCAACCCCAACCCTAACTCTGGCTCCAACCCTAACCCTAACTCTGTCTCCAACCCTAGCCTTAACTCTGGCTCCAACCCTAACCCTAACTCTGGCTCCAGCCCTAAACTTAACTCTGGCTTCAACCCTAACACTAACTCTGGCTCCCACCCTACCCTAACTCTGGCTTCAACCCTAACCCTAACTCTGGCTTCCACCCTACCCTAACTCTGTCTCCAATCCTAACCCTAACTCTGGCTCCAACCCTAACCCTAACTCTTGTCTCCAATCCTAACCCTAACTCTGTCTCCAAATTAACCCTAACTCTTGCTCCAACCCTAACCGTAACTCTGAATCCTACCCTAACTCTGGCTCCAATCCTAACCCTAACTCTGGCTCCAACCCTACCCTAACTCTGGCTCCAACCCTAACCCTAACTATGTCTCCAATCCTAACCCTAACTCTGGCTCCAACCCTAACCTTAACACTGGCTCCAACCCTAACCCTAACTCTGAATCCTACCCTACCCCAACTCTGTCTCCAAATTAACCCTAATTCTGTCTCCAAATTAACCCTAACTCTGGCTCCAACCCCAACCCTGGCTCCAACCCTAACCCTAACTCTGTCTACAATCCTAACCTTAACTCTGGCTCCAACCCCAACCCTAACTCTGGCTCCAACCCTAACCCTAACTCTGTCTACAATCCTAACCTTAACTCTGGCTCCAAACCTACCCTAATACTGTCTCCAATCCGAACCCTAACTTTGGCTCCTACTCTACCCTAACTCTGGCTCCTACACTACCCTAACTCTGGCTCCTACCCTACCCTAACTCTGGCTCCAAACCTAACTCTGGCTCCTACCCTACCCTACCTCTAACCCTAACCCTGGCTCCTACCCTACCCCTCCTCCCTTACATCCATATATCTTCTCGTCTTGTCCTTTCCTTCCATCCCTTCTCTTTAAAATAAAGTGTGGATAGACATTAGGGCATGTGAAATAAAGTGTGGATAGACATTAGGGAGTGTGAAATAAAGTGTGGATAGACATTACGGAGTGTGAAATAAAGTGTGGATAGACATTAGGGCATGTGAAATAAAGTGTGGATACACATTAGGGAATGTGAAATAAAGTGTGGATACACATTAGGGCATGTGAAATAAAGTGTGGATACACATTAGGGCATGTGAAATAAAGTGTGGATAGACATTAGGGCATGTGAAAATAAGTGTGGATAGACATTAGGGCATGTGAAATAAAGTGTGGATACACATTAGGGCATGTGAAATAAAGTGTGGATAGACATTAGGGCATGTGAAATTAAGTGTGGATACACATTAGGGCATGTGAAATAAAGTGTGTATAGACATTAGGGAGTGTGAAATAAAGTGTGGATAGACATTAGGGCATGTGACAAAGTGTGGATAGACATTAGGGCATGTGAAATAAAGTGTGGATAGACATTAGGGCATGTGAAATAAAGTGTGGATAGACATTAGGGAGTGTGGCGTGAGATCTCTGCTACTGAAACCCGGGCTCTCATGTTTACACTCACAGATACCCCGTCTCTCCACCTCTCCTTTCCCAAGGCCCCCTTCCCACAGCCCGTGCCCCCTGGAGAGACCAGCTGACAGGACAGGGTCACAGCAGGCAGGGTAGTGGCAGACTGACAGGTCCAGCACAGCAGGGTAGGGGACCTGATCCAAGGCCAGAATGTGCCGTCCATCCCCACGGACTGACTACCGGGGAGGTTGGAGCCCATCCATCCACAGGATGGTAGCAGATGTAGTAGTGGAAGTGGTAGGGCTGTAGTACATACAAAGTACATCATTAGTACACCCCTTCATCCTGCATACCTTCACTCCCACTCCTCCTACAGATTCAAATGTGGGGAAGAGAGGGATGAAGACAGAGAGAGAGTAGGAGAGAAGTAGAAGGGGAAAGAGGGAGCTGTTTTATAATTGTCCTCTAACTGAAAAAGGGGGCTGTTGTGTAATCATCCACTAACTGAAAGAGGGAGCTGTCATATAATCATCCTCTAACTGAAAGAGGGATCTGTCCTATAATCATCATCTAACTGAAAGAGGGAGCTGTCCTATAATCATCCTCTAACTGAAAGAGGGAGCTGTCCTATAATCATCCACTAACTGAAAGAGGGAGCTGTCCTATAATCATCCTCTAAAAAAGAGGGAGCTGTCGTATAATCATCCTCTAACTGAAGGAGGGAGCTGTCGTATAATCATCCTCTAACTGAAAGAGGGAGCTGTCCTATAATCATCCTCAAACTGAAAGAGGGAGCTGCCCTATAATCATCCTCTAACTGAAATAGGGAGCTGCCCTATAATCATCCTCTAACTGAAATAGGGAGCTGCCCTATAATCATCCTCTAACTGAAAGAGGGAGTGAGTGGGTGGGTTTTCAAGGCCTCTGCTCCAATAGCTCTATATCCCAAAATTACGGCGCCTGACATTGGGATGTTCCGGGAGGGCCAAGTGAAGCGACGTAGAGCGAGCTTATCTTACTTCAATGTTTTCAGTTCACAGATGTGTGAAAGCCTCATGAAATCTGCTCCACTACAGTTTTTTTCTCAGTCTTAACTACCTCACTTACGAGGAGGAGATTCCCAGGTGTCCTTAACTCATCACTCAACCGACCAGAGCTCAGCTGGCACAAACAAGTACCACAGAAGTCAACTGGGCATACCAACCATTAATTACTGTAGGCTATATGTAGGGACCAACTCAGGCCTTGTGGTTAGACAAAGTGTCCGCACTGAGATTGGAAGGTTGGGAGATCAATCCCCGGCTGAGTCATACCAGAGACTGTAAACATGGTGCCCAATGCGTCTCTGCTTGGCCCTCAGCATAAGGAGATAGATTGGGGGTAAGGCCCTGCGATAGACTAGCATGGGGGGTGTCCAGGGGGTGTATTTGTACATCAAGCTACCTCACGCTACAAAGCCTATGAGCCGTTCCAGCATGCACAAAGGAACTTATATGGAGGGAATACCAAGTGAATTACAGATAAAGGCCTGTGTCAAACAGAGAAAGGGTATTTGAAGCAGCCCTATAGAGGCAACAGGTCCAGATAGACAGAGGCAAGTGTAAAGGTGTACTGCTACATGAGGTCATAAGTCAACACAGGACACCACTGCAGCAGATCAGATCACTGTGGTTATTCAACTGATAAGCGTCTAGCTACTGACCTCGCTAAGTCATTAGCGTATATTTTGATTGTTAGTTAACAGACAATTGAGGAATCCGAGAGGTCAGAAAAGAGAAAGAGTTTTGCATGGTAGTTCATCTTGCTGCCTGTGACAATATGCAAAAGATTAGGAAATTCAAATGACGTTGCATCGTTTGCAGACAAATGGCCCACCCAAAGACTCCCAGCTGTAATCACTTCAGAAGGTGACTCCAACATGTATAGGCTCAGGGGTGTGAATAGTTATGTAAATTAGATGTTATTTTCCAATTTTGTTTTCTCACTTTGTCATTATGTGGTATTGTGTGTAGATGGGGTGAGAACAAACATGTACTGTATTTATTCCATTTTGAATTCAGGCTGTAACAGAACAAAATGTGGAATAAGTCAAACGGTATGAATACTTTCTGTAGGCACTGTACATGGCTCGAATGCAATAGAATTGTGTCTGCTATTTCTGGAGAAATACAAATATGATCTGTAAGATGGTTCCATGATGTTTATAAAACATGACATTTGCGAGCAGTGTAACGGGGAGTGGACATTCCCCCTTTCTCTTTATATTGGAGGTTTATCCAGCTCCTGTCAAAAGTTTGGATGGAAGTCAAATCGTCCAGTTGCCTTGCCGGTATTATATACAGTAAGCCCACAGGAAAAAACGATGGTGCCTGTAACTGTTTTTAGACATAGCCTATTTAAAACAAATTGTTGTTTCATTTGTATTAGTATTTCATTAGAATGATACACTGTAGGCTATAGTCCAATCAGAACATTCTCGGCGGCTAAATATGTGGTTGTGTAATTTTCTGTATTGCTTTGTCATCAACTCCAGTTAGAATGTTAGTCCTTAATGTTGCTTATTGACAATATTTGGCATGTTCATATCCAGGCCTGGATATAGTATAGCCTATGTTTAACAATATATTTCCATATTGAAGTAATGCAATTAGAGCAATGTGGACTGCAAACATGTTCAACATATTTAGCAAACATGGGGCAGGCTTTTTAAGGAACTAGGCTGTAAGGACTAACATTCTAACTAGAGTTGATGAAAACGCAATACATAAGATTACACAGCCACATATTTAGCCGTGGAGCACATTCTGATTGGCCAAGGGGCCAAGCCTCGACAAACCTACAAATTGTAATATTAATCAAATTGAAAAAACAACCCTTTCGTGCCACCACCAGCTACTGCGACCATAATTCTGGTTGTAGCAGCAGGTAGCCTAGTGGTTAGAGTGTTGGACTAGTAACCGAAAGGTTGCAAGATCAAATCCCTGAGCTGACAAGGTAAAAATCTATCATTCTACCCCTGAACAGGGCAGTTAACCCAGTGTTCCTAGGCCATCATTGAAAATAAGAATTTGTTCTTAACTGACTTGCCTAGTTAAATAAAGGTAAAATATTTCTGATACACTCCTGAACCTATAATGCTACCGCCGGTGTTATAGGTTGAGTAAAACAGAGCACTGTGAGTGTGTCACAATTTGCAACCTATTCCCTATATAGTGCATTACTTTTGACCAGACCCCTATGGGTTGCCCTGTTCAAAATAGTGCACAATACATAATTGGGGATGCAACCACCGTGAGCTCTGTTGAGGACAGCAAAGCACATCCAGCTGATGAGGACATGACACGGTTCCACAATATTACCCAGAGAGAGAGACACAGCACAGTTTACACTGTGTATAATCTAGAAGGAGATGACTAGAATGAGATTACTGCATGCCGAGCCACAAATTAAATAAAAGAGCCAATCTGGATGCCATTATCATTTCTCCCATTGCCCTACATCTTCGTAACGTATAAATGACTAAATAAATATGAACACCACAGCATCAAACACAACCCCTAACCAGTATTTGTTTTGTGGGGACGTTTGGTAGAAAATGAAAAGACACACACAGTAAACACAGATTTTTCCGCCCTAAATTTGCAATGAGGAGCGGCAGGCACCAAAAGTTTTGTGCTTGGTGCAGTGGTAATGGGTGGTATATTTGTGTGAGATGACTGTTTTAATTCGGTTTTGTCAGGCTGCTGATGGTATTACACCACTCATTCTTTCCAACAGGCCCCAGAGAGGGAACACCACCAGGGGTCAACCAGCGGACAAACTGCGGTGGCTTAGATTCAAAACATTTTTTTGTCGGAGCGAACGGTCGGGACAGCCGGAAAAAAACACCTCAAATTGACCACAACTAAGCCCAAAAAGAGACTGTATTTGAGAATAACAATCATCTCATACATTGATTACATTGAGACACAATCACGTCTCTTTTTATTTTATTTGTGGGAATACTTGGGAACAGATTTCCTAAACTAATGACATATTTTTCTGAATTCCTGGTCATTTTACAGTCTTTTCTTTTACTAAAAGCTTTGGGGGACAAAAAAATATCAGTCGCGGGCCTGTTTTGGTGTAGAAGGAAACGGTAGTCATATTTACTGGTAATAGGAACTGATCTCTGAATGTAATGTCAGGAATACATATTACCAACACATAACAAAGACATGACTGACTTTTCTTTTTAACACCTATCACTATTATAACATTATGCCTTCCCACTACTAGAACCCATCCCTAAAGGCTCTGCTCAGTTACAGCTAAAGCTAATGTTAACCATAACACTGAGGCTAACACCTCATTCCTATTGAAGTGCCCGGGGAGAATATGGCTCACAATAGCAATATATTATCTTAATGTGATTGTAAAGAGCTGTCTAAACACACAGCCAGCATGGGTAATCAGCCCCTCACAAGTGGTTTCAGGGGTCTGACTCAACTCTCCACTTCACCCGCCAAACTCGCCCCATCTTAACACAGACTTCTTCTATTGTGGCTTCCCTCTCCACTCCCCAGACTGGGATCCATTTCCCAAAGTCTTTCCTTCCT
>NC_092172.1:27707051-27729551 GCF_045791955.1 Oncorhynchus clarkii lewisi | reverse complement strand
ACACATTTATTACCATGTCTGTCAGTGACTAAAAGGAGTTTCATAATCAGGAGCACACATCAGATCTGGTCACAGCAGGGCTGCTCGCTTGGCCATTCGGAGCTCTATTACACGGTCAGGGTCGGCCCGATCCACAGAGGGAAGGAAAACATGAGCAAACAAAAGACTAGGTAGTTAGACATGGTCTGGGGGGGCTTTTAGATGTAGCATTTAAAAAGTGATCTGATTTAAGAGTTGGGCCGTGGGGAGAAAATCTGTTAACTCAGTACCAGTACTGGGTCGGGCTGGGTCTGCAGGCACGGGGAGGGGGGATCGCATAGTACATCACCCGTCCAACACAACACAGGAATCCTGTTTATCAAGCACATAAAGTAGATATATTTGTTTTCTAATGATGGTATCTGTCAGTAACCAAGTAGCCTGGGTTTTGAAAGCGTTGCCCCACTGTGTGTGTTACACAAATATTTTCCATTGTTTGTCACAGATATTTAAAGTCCTCCAAAAATGACATGAAATCCACTTTTAAAGTCCCATAAAGCACACAGAGAGCAGGCTGTTAGGCCAGCTATAATAACACAGAGGCCTGAGCGATTTACTATCCCTGCTCTGCTTGTGAAACGTAGATTGTAATGAGTGCTCTGCAGTCAGCGCGTCAGACCACTCTGGAACATACAGCGACACAGCCACGGACTGGAGCAAGCCCTTCTGGCTGAGGGCTGGCGGAGGGCTGTGGTCTGCGGTGTGTGTATACGGTAACATAAGGGGACACAGTGACAGTGACATCTTAAGAGCTACTTGTTCATACATATACACTCACACATACACCAAAAGTCCCTACGTGTTTCCCAGGAGACACACCTCGGTCACTGGCTATGAATCAACATGCTCTTACAAAGACACAGCCTAAACCATCACTTGTGCCCACTGCATTAAAAATAGAAAAAAATGGTGTCCAGGAAAAGCTCCCCCTAGAGGCGAACCAGGAGGTAATTCAGTTTAGGAAACGAAGCGTGTCCTTCATTAACCGAAAGATCACATTTTACCGCGGGAACGACACATTTAGTGGCGCGTGGGGCTCTGTGAAACCTCTCGGAGAAAGCTGCTCTGTTTTCCTTCCAGAGTAATTAGGGGGGCTATTACCCGACACTCACACAGGTAATGCTCTGGTCGGGGGCCAGGGGCACATTTCATCATGGCCTGACCGACTGGCCCGATTCACTGCAGTCGCTAGCCGTTGGAAAAATATGTGCAGAAACTGAAAACCGCATTTCCAAGAAATTGCCCGCTTGTCCCCTCTGTTGGTTTTGGATGAGGCCCTGTGCTGTAGCTTAGGGTTGCTGCCGGGACCTGGTGCCAGGATCCTTAAAAAACAGTAACTGATATCTTATTTTCCCTTACTGCCCTGAAACCTTTCTGTTATTAAAATGGAGTAAATCCCAGCAGAATGTTTTACACGTTTACTAGGTGTACGTCAAGGTGAGAGACAACACTGGTAAATTACAGAACAGATTATAACCAGAGGACTTGGACTGGGAGGAGGAGAGGAGAGTTGAGGAAAAGAGAGGAGAGGAGATGGATACTGAGAGTGGGTGACAGTTCTGACTACCATATATAAATCTGTCCCCCGCTATGTTCTACACAAACCACAGTGCCCCTTACATCCAGTAAACTTCATAACCCTAATAGAAGCAGAATTATACATAAAACAGTATAGAGAGACATGCTGGGATGAGTTTAGTCAAAAATATCAATGAGTTTAGATGTCATCTGCAGATGCATTGGGTCGACTTGTGTGCATGCTTGTGCATGATTTAATGTGCGGGTGTGTGTGTATATGCTTGCGTGTGAGGGTGTGTGTGTGTGTGCGTTAATGTTTCTGGTTGGTGAGTTAGGGTGCGGGGAGTGGGAAGCAGGATGTCATTTGGGTCGGGGTAGCTATTCAGGGACAGCTGAATGTGGAAAGCACATCTGATATAACAAAGCAACATAACAGCTAACCGATGACAAGTGCTTTGTTGGGGCTGTGTTCGTGCCTTCTTGGTTAGGATCACAGGTCTGGATGTACTAATGGGAGAAAAGAACTCCAATTAGGGATGCAGACCGCGCCGGCCCCAGTCATTTCCAAACCACTTTAAATGTGTAATAAATGATCAAATAAGACAACTCCTTTTAAGCTCACAGTAGGGTTTTCTTTCCTCAAGAGCACATTAGCTTTAATAACAGTGTGGCTTTGATTCAAACTCTCAGCAGCCTCTCCCTCTCCTTCTCTCTCTCTCTCTCTCTCTCTCTCTCTCTCTCTCTCTCACTCTCTCTCTCTCCCTCTCTCTCTCTCTCTCTCTCTGAAAACGTTTTGCTACTTCTTGGTGGTTAATCAGCGGTGAGTGGCATGCTGCGGTGTGTGTATGAATGTGTGTATATATGTGTGTATGGCCTGCGTGCGTTTGTGGGTGGGTGGGTTATCCCCCTCCCTGGGTTTGAGGGTTGTTAGAGAGGGGTGCCAGGGATCTGGAAGACCGACATGTCACAGAGACTGGAACTGTTCTGCAGCAGTTCAGGAGGAGTTCCCCATACTCCCATCAATGTATTACAACCAGTCTATACAACCAGTCTGGACAACCAGTCTGTACAACCAGCATGTACAACCAGTCTGGACAACCGGTCTGTACAACCAGTCTGTACAACTAGTCTGTACAACCAGTCTGTACAACTAGTCTGTACAACCAGTCTGTACAATCAGTCTGTACAACCAGTCTGTACAACTAGTCTGTACAACCAGTCTGTACAACTAGTCTGTACAACCAGTCTATACAATCAGTCTGTACAACTAGTCTGAGCAACCTAAAGTGGAGTTCACCAAACAGGATATTAAAACAGCTCATCCATCAACACAGTGTGTCTATGACTTGGTACTGAATGGCACCACAGACAGTTGGAGAGGAGAGGAGTGTTCTACTTTCCTGAGATCAACCAATGAAAGTACACACACACACACACATACAAACCACACATACACACGAGCATGCGCGTACGCACGCACGCACACACACACACACATATTTTTTACATGTTCGCTGGAATTCAATTAAAATGTAATTAGGGCTTGCATTAGAGGGATGAGGGGTCCACCCTGGTGCACTGGACCCTGCTATCCCCAGCCCTGGTCATGTTACCATGGGGATTACCCATGACAGGCTGACCCTTGACCTCCAGACAGGTGCCTAATGGGAAAGATGGGAGGCCAGTTATGTGCTCATACCAGATTGGGGGAAAACAAGGGGGTCCACTGGATGCCTGGGGGCTACACTCTCCATGCCATAGGGCATACACAAGCAGGGATGTACACACACACACACACATGCGAGCATGCACACACTGACACACAAACACACGCATGAAAATGGGGAAATGTACCGCGTCTCGGTCAGGGAACAAACATGCTATAACACACGCTATCAGACCAATCACATAGGGCCGAACTCAGGAACTATCAGACCAATCACATAGGGCCGAACTCAGGAACTATCAGACCAATCACATAGGGCCGAACTCAGGCTTGAACAATTAGGGGTTTACCATGTTATTTCCTGTGGGATGCAGTATGGATCATGATCATGAAGTAAAAACATACTGTACAGACAGAGCCAAAGACAAACCCTGGCAGGAGAAGACAAAGTGAGAGAGAGGGCTGAGATGCAGGTTTTCTGAGGTCCCAGTACTTGGGGTGCATCCCTATTAAAATCAAATCAAATCAAATCTATTTATATAGCCCTTCGTACATCAGCTGATATCTCAAAGTGCTGTACAGAAACCCAGCCTAAAACCCCAAACAGCAAGCAATGCAGGTGTAGAAGCACGGTGGCTAGGAAAACCTCCCTAGAAAGGCCAAAAACTAGGAAGAAACCTAGAGAGGAACCAGGCTATGTGGGGTGGCCAGTCCTCTTCTGGCTGTGCCGGGTGGAGATTATAACAGAACATGGCCAAGATGTTCAAATGTTCATAAATGACCAGCATGGTCGAATAATAATAAGGCAGAACAGTTGAAACTGGAGCAGCAGCACAGCCAGGTGGACTGGGGACAGCAAGGAGTCATCATGTCAGGTAGTCCTGAGGCATGGTCCTAGGGCTCAGGTCCTCCGAGAGAGAGAAAGAGAGAAAGAGAGCCAACCCAGACAGGAAGATCACATCAGTGACTCAACCCACTCAAGTGACGCACCCCTCCCAGGGACGGTATGAAAGAGCCCCAGTAAGCCAGTGACTCAGCCCCTGTAATAGGGTTAGAGGAAGAGAATCCCAGTGGAAAGAGGGGAACCGGCCAGGCAGAGACAGCAAGGGCGGTTTGTTGCTCCAGAGCCTTTCCGTTCACCTTCCCACTCCTGGGCCAGACTACACTCAATTCCATAGTGCACTACTTTGACCAGGACCCATAGGGCTCTGATGAAAAATAGTGCACTATGTATGGAGGCTGGGGACATGTACCCTACGCTCCTCCCTGTTCCAGTCCTGCACTGCTTTCCTCATCATTAAACCCCATCACTGTGTCCATTTTCCTAGCTATCTGAGTAAAGCAGACACAGGGAGCGTGAAACAAAAACAACTGCTTCCATTCTATGCTGTTTACCAACCATATTCCAGAGCAGATGAAATAGTCTGTGTTTGTCATCATCACAGTGCTCTGTGCTACACACACACAGACCCAACATCAAACCCTTACCGAGACCCCTACTTACCCTGCTGCCTACCTCTCTGGGATAAACCGCTTTCCTTTGGTGGCCAGGGAGAACCGACCAGTGGTGGGGTGGATCCAGGGGGATGAGAGAGGTAAGGGGTAAGAGGGAAGGAGACCTACAGGATGAGTGTTATCACAGTACAACACAGCAGAGACAGGGACCAGGGTCTGGGGGGGACCACCCTGTAACGTCAAGGTTTTAGTTCAGATGCCCCGTACAGAGACATTGGGAGAAGGATAATCAAAGGGGTCCAGTTTCCATGCCTTGGCTCTGGCTGTGATCACGTTAGAGAATTATGTTGAGACATAGGGGGAATAGTAGTCAGTGTTTCATCCTAATACAGAGATTTATAATCACACCTCGAGGTAGAACGGGTTGTAGAACACATACAAGCTGTATCATCACCAAACAGCATTATTCTGTATTAGTCCCAGTGGTTCTTAGGAACAGCCACAGGGGAAAGGGAAGCTAGTTGTGTTATGTGGAACAAAGTGGTGAAACAGAGCAGTGAGTTCCAGGAATGTAAAACAAAGTCAATCCACACTTTACACTTTCTCCAACAGCAGACAGACAGACGTGCCATCTATCTGAAGGACGGGAAATGGAACACACGCGGGTGGTGGACACACACGCACGCCAGGCATATACACACACACACGCACGCCAGGCATATACACACACACTGCTCACACATATAGTGGCGTTAAATTCCCCTCATTTAAAGATCATGACCTGTTTCCACACATGCATTATCTCTTAAGAAAAGCCTCCATGCAGTGGAATCAATTAAAACCTAACAGACTGAATACGGGATTAAAAAACACACAACTGCAAGTCCCACTAGCGCTGATAAGGCTGTTTGGGATCCTCATATATCAGATAAAATGATTATCCAAGAAAGAGTTGATTTAGCCTTTAAATAGACCAGAGCCAGATTATGGGTGTCTTTTAAAGTCTAAATGCCAAGCAGCTTCGATCGATGCCGTCTTATTTTTAAGCACAAATATTTCTTAATGCTAAATAGAAACACGCTGTGTGGTGTTTCTAAGTCTCTGTTGTTGTCGAACACACTTAACGACTTTCTGCACGCTGTGGCGAAAACAGAGCAGCCAGAGTTTCACTTATCAAGAACAAATAGAGACCAGATGATTTGGAGAGTGGAGAAACACAACTCCAAGGCAGTGATCCACTCGTACTACTCAGACAGGGGGAGGTAAAGAGGCCTGGCCTCTAGAACAAAGCAGACCCTGCCTTCACCTCTCTGTCCTATAGTAGCTGCTGTCCTGACTCCACTAACAACCTCCCAGCTAGTTATACATGAGGTTAGAAGAGTGAGGATGCACTAGTGTGTTCTAAAAAATAAGTACGTAGTACACTAGTTCACGATAGTTGAGGTGTAGGGATTGTTACTAACCCCACCCTCAAATCTATAATGGTTATGGCTATTCATGTGGTCCTTGGACTCCACGGATGTGGCCTAGACAGGGAAAATGTCTTTCATTGTAATACGCTGATACAACAAGACCTTATTTACACAGTAGGAGGATGCTCTCCAATACTGAAGGGGTTGTAGTTCTGATTTAGGCCTAGCGTCCTTTCAAAACCTGATTGATTTGTCCTTATCTGTGTGGCCTCTATGCTGCGGTTACATTAACAGGTTGTCAGCATGTGATTAATGTCCTAAAGACACTTCCTGGGTCATATTACACTCATATTATGTTTAGAGGTGAACGTTAGATAGTGGTAATGTATCATAGGGCTGACGTTCACACATATGCTTAGGTTTCTGACCCCATGTAGTACTCACAGAGCAGGTTACTTTGCATATGGTTGGTTACCATACTCCCTTTATCGTATGTGTCACAATGTAAAATATGCTTCAACAATAACAGAGAACTTCAACAGTATTTTTATGTGCCAGACTGCTGTTGGATCTTCTCTCCTCCTAACTAACTGACATGTCATCCCCTGGTCAACCTGACCTAGTCCCAGTACTCCTACCTCAACAATGCATCCAGCCACACACATGCTGAACAGGCTCATACTGTATGTACACTCACAGATACTCAGGGATACGGACTTCTATAGGTCACTCATACTGTATGTACACTCACAGATACTCAGGGATACGGACTTCTATAGGTTACTCATACTGTATGTACACTCACAGATACTCAGGGATACGGACTTCTATAGGTCACTCATACTGTATGTACACTCACAGATACTCAGGGATACGGACTTCTATAGGTTACTCATACTGTATGTACGCTCACAGATACTGACTTCTATAGGTTACTCATACTGTATGTACACTCACAGATACTCAGGGATACGGACTTCTATAGGTTACTCATACTGTATGTACACTCACAGATACTGACTTCAATAGGTTACCCATACTGTATGTACACTCACAGATACTCAGGGATACGGACTTCTATAGGTCACTCATACTGTATGTACGCTCACAGATACTCAGGGATACGGACTTCTATAGGTCACTCATACTGTATGTGCGCTCACAGATACTCAGGGATACTGACTTCTATAGGTCATTCATACTGTATTTACACTCACAGATACTCAGGGATACTGACTTCTATAGGTCACTCATACTGTATGTACACTCACAGATACTCAGGGATACTGACTTCTATAGGTCACTCATACTGTATGTACACTCACAGATACTCAGGGATACTGACTTCTATAGGTCACTCATACTGTATGTACACTCACAGATACTCAGGGATACGGACTTCTATAGGTCACTCATACTGTATGTACGCTCACAGATACTCAGGGATACGGACTTCTATAGGTCACTCATACTGTATATACGCTCACAGATACTCAGGGATACAGACTTCTATAGGTCACTCACACTGTATGTGCGCTCACAGATACTCAGGGATACTGACTTCTATAGGTCACTCATACTGTATGTACACTCACAGATACTCAGGGATTCGGACTTCTATAGGTCACTCATACTGTATGTACACTCACAGATACTCAGGGATACGGACTTCTAAAGGTCACTCATACTGTATGTACGCTCACAGATACTGACTTCTATAGGTTACTCATACTGTATGTACACTCACAGATACTGACTTCAATAGGTTACCCATACTGTATGTACACTCACAGATACTCAGGGATACGGACTTCTATAGGTCATTCATACTGTATGTACACTCACAGATACTCAGGGATACAGACTTCTATAGGTCACTCATACTGTATGTACGCTCACAGATACTGACTTCTATAGGTCACTCATACTGTATGTACGCTCACAGATACTGACTTCTATAGGTTACCCATACTGTATGTACACTCACAGATACTCAGGGATACTGACTTCTATAGGTCATTCATACTGTATGTACACTCACAGATACTCAGGGATACTGACTTCTATAGGTCACTCATACTGTATGTACACTCACAGATACTCAGGGATACTGACTTCTATAGGTCACTCATCCTGTATGTACACTCACAGATACTCAGGGATACGGACTTCTATAGGTTACTCATACTGTATGTACACTCACAGATACCCAGGGATACTGACTTCTATAGGTCACTCATTCTGTATGTATACTCACAGATACTCAGGGATACTGACTTCTATAGGTCACTCATACTGTATGTACACTCACAGATACTCAGGGATACTGACTTCTATAGGTCACTCATACTGTATGTACGCTCACAGATACTGACTTCTATAGGTTACTCATACTGTATGTACACTCACAGATACTCAGGGATACGGACTTCTATAGGTTACTCATACTGTATGTACGCTCACAGATACTCAGGGATACTGACTTCTCTTTGTCTCTTCCTCTCTCTTAGAGGATGAGTGTCTTTCACCCAGCTCACATCACAGCCATACAAACGGCAATTAAAAGGGATGTGCTACCCTAACTCTGTGTGGAGAGAGAGAGAGAGAAAGAGAGAAAGAGAGAGAGAGTGCAGCAAGACTGTAAAGCACCACCTCTCTCTTTCAAAATGATGACTGATATCGTGTCTATTGATCTTTATTACAATAGCAGCAAGCTGTAAAATGTTTGATGGTTTTGTACAGATCTTAGTGCCTCATTCATAATTACCACTACACATGTAGAACCAAGGGTAACTTCAGAAGGGGCTGCAGAGGGAAACGCTGCTGCCATGCTATAGGGATGATAGGCAGGAGAAGTCTCGCTGGGCCTTGGCTTCACAGGGAGGGAGCTCACAGCCCTGAGGCTATCATTCTTCTTGCCATATACCTGCTACCAACTGCTGCAACTTAGTTTTACAAAGATCAGATTGTATTATGAGAGTTGTGTTTAAATAAGAAATGACTGACTTCTCTTCCTTCCAGCAAGTACTAACTCCACTTTATTTTTGAATGACGGATTTTGATTTTGACAAGAACAAGTACTGAGGGGCATACAGGGATGGGATGGGAATGTTCTGCTCATTTGCAAGAGCAAAATCCACCACCTGGTGTACTGCGTAAATGGACCTGAAATCCCTGAAGTCTGAGCTTTAAAAGCTACTCATTACATAAGGTAAGTACTTTACAATGTAGTATCTGGCAATTCTTCTTGTTAGCTCACCCCTCCCCTTTGCATGTGTGCCCTCTCTGCAACACAACAAATGAGGTAAGAGAAGAAAAAAAACAGAGAAAGAGAGAGAGAGAGATAGAATTAATGGATGTGAATTATTCTAACCCTTTGTCCCAGGTCTGGAGAGAAACAGAAACACTGCCACTCTGCTAGAACGCAAACACGCTCCACACTCCTCCTCTTCACGACTTGTCCTCCTGTGCCATGCTTTCTGGGACACGTAGGAAGCATATGAAGCACATCATGTCTAGGGCTGGCCCTGCTTTCACTGTCCTCCTCTGCTCAAACGGCCTGCTCAAACTTTAATGGCTACAGCGCTGCTCTGTCAGGGGGAGAGAGTCAGAGGAGAGCAGACACAGCCAGCCACATGTGTTTGGGTCTGTTCTTCCACTCCACTGTCTGTTCACATTACAACAGAGAGAGAGCCACTCTCCTCTCCATGGGATACTCTATTGTGGGTCTGAAAAGAAAGAGAGAAAGAAAGAAAGGGAAAGAGAGAAAGGGAGAGAGAAAGAGAGAGAGAGAGAGAGAGAGAGAGAGAGAGAGAGAGAGAGAGAGAGGAAAAGAGAAAGAGAGAGAGAGAGAGAGAAAGCGAGAGAGAGAGAGAGAGAGAGAGAGAGAGAGAGAGAGAGAGAGAGAGAGAGAGAGGAAAAGAGAAAGAGAGAGAGAGAGAGAGAAAGCGAGAGAGAGAGAGAGAAAGGGAGAGAGAGAGAGAGAGAGAGAGAGAGAGAGAGAGAGAGAGAGAGGAAAAGAGAAAGAGAGAGCGAGAGAGAGAGAGAGAAAGCGAGAGAGAGAGAGAGAAAGGGAAAGGGAAAGAGAGAAAGGGAAAGAGAGAAAGGGAAAGTGAAAGGGAAAGAGAGAAAGGGAAAGAGAGAAAGGGAAAGAGAGAAAGGGAAAGGGAAAGAGAGAAAGGGAAAGAGAGAAAGGGAAAGAGAGAAAGGGAAAGGGAAAGAGAGAAAGGGAAAGGGAAAGAGAGAAAGGGAAAGAGAAAGGGAAAGAGAGAAAGGGAAAGGGAAAGAGAGAAAATTTAAAGGGAAAGGGAAAGAGAGAAAGGGAAAGGGAAAGGGAAAGAGAGAAAGGGAAAGGGAAAGAGAGAAAGGGAAAGAGGGAAAGGGAAAGGGAAAGAGAGAAAGGGAAAGAGAGAAAGGGAAAGAGAGAAAGAGAGAAAGGGAAAGAGAGAAAGGGAAAGAGAGAAAGGGAAAGGGAAAGGGAGAAAGGGAAAGAGAGAAAGGGAAAGAGAGAAAGGGAAAGAGAGAAAGGGAAAGGGAAAGAGAGAAAGGGAAAGGGAAAGAGAGAAAGGGAAAGAGAAAGGGAGAGAGAAAGGGAAAGGGAAAGAGAGAAAATTTAAAGGGAAAGGGAAAGAGAGAAAGGGAAAGGGAAAGGGAAAGAGAGAAAGGGAAAGGGAAAGAGAGAAAGGGAAAGAGAGAAAGGGAAAGGGAAAGGGAAAGAGAGAAAGGGAAAGAGAGAAAGGGAAAGAGAGAAAGGGAAAGGGAAAGAGAGAAAGGGAAAGAGAGAAAGGGAAAGAGAGAAAGGGAAAGGGAAAGAGAGAAAGGGAAAGGGAAAGAGAGAAAGGGAAAGGGAAAGGGAAAGAGAGAAAGGGAAAGGGAAAGAGAGAAAGGGAAAGGGAAAAAAGAGAAAGGGAAAGGGAAAGAGAGAAAGGGAAAGGGAAAGGGAAAGAGAGAAAGGGAAAGGGAAAGAGAAAGGGAAAGAGAGAAAGGGAAAGAGAGAAAGGGAAAGAGAGAAAGGGAAAGGGAAAGAGAGAAAGGGAAAGGGAGAAAGGGAAAGGGAAAGAGAGAAGGGGAAAGGGAAAGGGAAAGAGAGAAAGGGAAAGGGAGAAAGGGAAAGAGAGAAAGGGAAAGGGAAAGAGAGAAAGGGAAAGAGAGAAAGGGAAAGGGAAAGAGAGAAAGGGAAAGAGAGAAAGGGAAAGGGAAAGGGAAAGAGAGAAAGGGAAAGAGAGAAAGGGAAAGGGAAAGAGAGAAAGGGAAAGAGAGAAAGGGAAAGGGAAAGGGAAAGAGAGAAAGGGAAAGGGAAAGAGAGAAAGGGAAAGGGAAAGAGAGAAAGGGAAAGGGAAAGGGAAAGAGAGAAAGGGAAAGGGAAAGAGAGAAAGGGAAAGTGAAAGGGAAAGAGAGAAAGGGAAAGGGAAAGAGAAAGGGAAAGAGAGAAAGGGAAAGAGAGAAAGGGAAAGGGAAAGAGAGAAAGGGAAAGGGAGAAAGGGAAAGGGAAAGAGAGAAAGGGAAAGGGAAAGGGAAAGAGAGAAAGGGAAAGGGAGAAAGGGAAAGAGAGAAAGGGAAAGGGAAAGAGAGAAAGGGAAAGAGAGAAAGGGAAAGAGAGAAAGGGAAAGGGAAAGAGAGAAAGGGAAAGAGAGAAAGGGAAAGGGAAAGAGAGAAAGGGAAAGGGAGAAAGGGAAAGAGAGAAAGGGAAAGAGAGAAAGGGAAAGGGAAGAGAGAAAGGGAAAGAGAGAAAGGGAAAGAGAGAAAGGGAAAGGGAAAGAGAGAAAGGGAAAGGGAAAGGGAAAGAGAGAAAGGGAAAGGGAAAGAGAGAAAGGGAAAGTGAAAGGGAAAGAGAGAAAGGGAAAGGGAAAGAGAAAGGGAAAGAGAGAAAGGGAAAGAGAGAAAGGGAAAGGGAAAGAGAGAAAGGGAAAGGGAGAAAGGGAAAGGGAAAGAGAGAAAGGGAAAGGGAAAGGGAAAGAGAGAAAGGGAAAGGGAGAAAGGGAAAGAGAGAAAGGGAAAGGGAAAGAGAGAAAGGGAAAGAGAGAAAGGGAAAGAGAGAAAGGGAAAGGGAAAGAGAGAAAGGGAAAGAGAGAAAGGGAAAGAGAGAAAGGGAAAGGGAAAGAGAGAAAGGGAAAGAGAGAAAGGGAAAGAGAGAAAGGGAATGGGAAAGTGAGAAAGGGAAAGAGAGAAAGGGAAAGAGAGAAAGGGAAAGGGAGAAAGGGAAAGAGAGAAAGGGAAAGAGAGAAAGGGAAAGAGAGAAAGGGAAAGGGAAAGGGAGAAAGGGAAAGGGAAAGAGAGAAAGGGAAAGGGAAAGAGAGAAAGGGAAAGAGAGAAAGGGAAAGAGAGAAAGGGAAAGAGAAAGAGAGAAAGGGAAAGAGAGAAAGGGAAAGGGAAAGAGAGAAAGGGAAAGAGAGAAAGGGAAAGAGAGAAAGGGAAAGGGAAAGGGAGAAAGGGAAAGAGAGAAAGGGAAAGAGAGAAAGGGAAAGAGAGAAAGGGAAAGGGAAAGAGAGAAAGGGAAAGGGAAAGGGAGAAAGGGAAAGAGAGAAAGGGAAAGAGAGAAAGGGAAAGGGAAAGGGAGAAAGGGAAAGAGAGAAAGGGAAAGAGAGAAAGGGAAAGGGAGAAAAGGGAAAGAGAGAAAGGGAAAGAGAGAAAGGGAAAGAGAGAAAGGGAAAGAGAGAAAGGGAAAGAGAGAAAGGGAAAGAGAAAGAGAGAAAGGGAAAGAGAGAAAGGGAAAGGGAAAGAGAGAAAGGGAAAGAGAGAAAGGGAAAGAGAAAGAGAGAAAGGGAAAGAGAGAAAGGGAAAGAGAGAAAGGGAAAGGGAAAGAGAGAAAGGGAAAGAGAGAAAGGGAAAGGGAAAAGGAAAGAGAGAAAGGGAAAGAGAGAAAGGGAAAGGGAAAGGGAAAGAGAGAAAGGGAAAGAGAGAAAGGGAAAGAGAGAAAGGGAAAGGGAAAGGGAAAGGGAAAGAGAGAAAGGGAAAGGGAAAGAGAGAGAGAGAAAGGGAAAGAGAGAGAGAGAGAGAGAGAGAGAGAGAGAGGAAAAGAGAAAGAGAGAGAGAGAGAGAGAGAGAGAGAGAGAGAGAGAGAGAGAGAGAGAGAGAGAGAGAGAGTATTATCCCTGCTAGCTAGAGAATGTAAGAATGGTTTATATACTATACCAGACAGGAAGAGGAGAGCATCCTGGCATCTGTTGAATAATGTATTAAGCCCTAGCTGTACCAGTCCAGATATACGGGCGAGGGCAGCAGGGAGGGTAGCCCTGATTTGTGCCCTCTAGCATTGTTTAAGAAATGAATAATGGATGGGTTAAACGATGGAGTTAAGAGTGAATTAGGAGGAGGGTGCTGTGTACAGTTGGATTTATGTAGAGGAGGATAGAAGTTATCACCGTAACAAAGTAAAGAGCCATTGAAGATGAGACTGAAGGCCCTTACAGCAAGGAGAATATATTGTTTCTCGGATAATACTGATCTCAGACCAGGAGACTTTTCACTGGAGATCTGATCCAGAGAAGGAGGATAGCAGTGTGTGTCTGTCTGTCTGTCTGTCTGTCTGTCTGTCTGTCTGTCTGTCTGTCTGTCTGTCTGTCTGTCCTGTCTGTCTGTCTGTCTGTCTGTCTGTCTGTCCTGTCTGTCTGTCTGTCTGTCTAGAAAGGGACTTAGAGACAACCAGACTCAGATTCACCAACCGGGTCTACCATTGATTAACATTTAAAATCCAGGGAATACTTTGTAAATGAAAAGAACAGCAAACTTTGAGCTCTTCAAAAGTGATGGAGAGGGAGGGAAAGGGGAAAAAGAGAGGGGAAAAAAAAGAGAGAGAAAAAGAGTGATGCACAGTACACAGGAAGCATTTTCACATAGCGCATAATGTATAAGTCATGAAGGCCTGACAGAGAACGGCACATTCTCTATTCCCTTTGGCTGTCTCATGCTGCCAGCTGCGGGAGGCAGGATGAACAAGTTGTTCCGGCCCCTCTCTCCCCCACCCCTCTCATTCCTCTCCATGCTCTCTTTCCCCCCTCTCCCCTCACTCTCTCTTCCCTCTATCCCTGCCTATCTCTCTCTCTCCCCTCTCTCTCTTACCTCTCTCACCCTCCTTCTATCTCCCCCTCTCTTTCTTTAAACCCCTGTCTCTCTCTCCTCTTGCCCCTCTCCCAGCCTGGAGGTTCCCATGTTAAGGATCCAGGCTGGATAGGAGGCAGGCAGGGTTGGGCAAGGTGGGGTATCGTGGGCCACCCTCCTGCTGCAGCTGCTATCCCCCGCTGCTCCTGCTACCCCTGATCCTGCCTGTGCTCTGCTCCGCTCCAATACAGTAACCCTGTGTTCAGCCAGTCTGACAGATCTCAGGCTGAACACCCACAAGCACCCCGGGACTCAACACCACACAGATCCAGCACCAGCTCCAACACAGACATCCTCTCCCTCCTTCCCTTCTTCTCTCTCTCCCTTTCTCTCGCTTTCCTTTTGAGATTCAATAGCAGCCCTAGAGGCATAGAAAGAAAGCGAGAGAAAAGGAGTGTAAAAACATCTAGAGCTTTATTTACAAAGGGCCCAGGTATTGCTCAGGCTGGTGTTAAATCTTGGGAAGTGATTTATTTTCTGCCCATGTGTGGCACCGTTCCCTGAGGCGCAACTCAGTGGTGGACCTCTCTCTCTCTCTCTCTCTATCTCTCTCTCTCTCTCTCTCTCTCTCTCTCTCTCTCTCTCTCTCTCTCTCTCTCTCTCTCTCTCTCTCAATCGCCTGCCGCCCGTCGCAATTTACTGTGGCTGCAGAGGGTCATAAAAGAAGAATGGATTAATCTGGAACACGGCATAAACAATATGACTGTGACAGCCCTATTAAAACTTGTGCTACTCAGCATCAATTCTCCCCCAGCCCCGTCCAGCCCTGCCTGCTGTTCACTCATCAGAGAGCGAGCGAACAGGAGAAAAACTAAGTGTGAAACCCAAATGGCACCCTATTCCCTATGTAGTGCCCTATGGACCCTGGTCTAAAGCAGTGCACTATAATGGGAACAGGGTACCATTAGAGACAGATATAAGTCCACAGGCTTGTTATTGTGCTTCCCAGAGTATCATGTTCAGTAGAAGAGGCGTTTCACATCTCCATATAGCAGCCGGACCTTTTAACTGTTTAACCTTTAGACATCATCGGCTGTATCGGATGTGCACCATCCAGAATGGTGGCTCCCTGAGCGCTCGTTAGCCAGGCTGGGATGCTTCCTGACCCTGCGTTCCGCCCCCTAGCCCTGTCCTGGCCTGGTGATAAGGTGCCTTCCTGTCCATGTATCCCGCACCCTAGCCCTGTCCTGGCCTGGTGATAAGGTGCCTTCCTGTCCCTGTATCCCGCACCCTAGCCCTATCCTAGCCTGGTGATAAGGTGCCTTCCTGTCCCTGTATCCCGCAACCTAGCCCTATCCTGGCCTGGTGATAAGCTGCCTTCCTGTCCCTGTATCCCGCCCCCTAGCCCTGTCCTGGCCTGGTGATAAGGTGCCTTCCTGTCCCTGTATCCCGCACCCTAGCCCTATCCTAGCCTGGTGATAAGGTGCCTTCCTGTCCCTGTATCCCGCACCCTAGCCCTATCCTGGCCTGGTGATAAGGTGCCTTCCTGTCCCTGTATCCCGCCCCCTAGCCCTGTCCTGGCCTGGTGATAAGGTGCCTTCCTGTCCCTGTATCCCGCACCCTAGCCCTATCCTAGCCTGGTGATAAGGTGCCTTCCTGTCCCTGTATCCCGCACCCTAGCCCTGTCCTGGCCTGGTGATAAGGTGCCTTCCTGTCCCTGTATCCCTCCCCGTAGCCCTGTCCTAGCCTGGTGACAAGGTGCCTTCCTGTCCCTGTATCCCGCCCCCTAGCCCTGTCCTGGCCTGGTGATAAGGTGCCTTCCTGTCCCTGTATCCCGCACCCTAGCCCTATCCTAGCCTGGTGATAAGGTGCCTTCCTGTCCCTGTATCCCGCACCCTAGCCCTGTCCTGGCCTGGTGATAAGGTGCCTTCCTGTCCCTGTATCCCTCCCCGTAGCCCTGTCCTAGCCTGGTGATAAGGTGCCTTCCTGTCCCTGTATCCCGCACCCTAGCCCTGTCCTGGCCTGGTGATAAGGTGCCTTCCTGTCCCTGTATCCCGCCCCCTAGCCCTGTCCTGGCCTGGTGATAAGGTGCCTTCCTGTCCCTGTATCCCACCCCCTAGCCCTGTCCTGGCCTGGTGATAAGGTGCCTTCCTGTCCCTGTATCCCACCCCCTAGCCCTGTCCTGGCCTGGTGATAAGGTGCCTTCCTGTCCCTGTATCCCACCCCCTAGCTCTGTCCTGGCCTGGTGATAAGCTGCCTTCCTGTCCCTGTATCCCGCACCCTAGCCCTGTCCTGGCCTGGTGATAAGGTGCCTTCCTGTCCCTGTATCCCGCCTGTGCCTGCTTATTATTTTTCCATGAGGTTGGGTTGTTGATGTAGGGAATGTTGTTCGGTCTCTTCTGCTGGCATGGAACCTCCTTGGGATATACGCAAAGATACATAAGCAGACAGACAAGCATGTAAGTACACGATCACACGCACACAATCACACACACACACTCCATACTCCATACTCCATACTCTGTCATTCTGATCCATTCTGGATCATACTGATGGGCTTTTTTGGAACACAGTGTGCACACAGCCTCTGCCATCAGCTGTTTTCTGACCCCCAGGGGAGAGTTCACTCAGCATCCCCATTGAACCCCCATAACCCTGTTTGTCTGTGTTTGTCTCACTCCTGTCTTAGCCTTTCTCCAGCTCCATCTCTGTCAGGGACAGGTGTACACTAAGCCACTCAGAAAACACACAAAGAGACACAGCATCCATCTTACCACAGCAGCTTTTAACACCTTTAAAAACAGCATTTCCAAGATAGCTCAGCCACATGTCCAAAAACTCCCAACACAACAGAAACCGTTACTAATTTATAACCCTGGATGGATGGAGCCGGGAAACTTCCAGATGAATCAGGGCAGAAAGAAAGGAGAAAGAAATCCGCGAAATTGAAATCAATAATTTCATTAAATGCAGACCCTATTCTCCTCCTGCCTCTCTCCTCCTGCTTCTCTCCTCTTGCCTCTCTCCTCCAGCGGCTCTACTTCCCCTCAAACAACAACAACGACAACACAAGGAAACAGCAGAGAAACAAGAGTTGACCTTTGTCCATTGGCCAACCATTCCATTTATTTCTCCCTTATCAAGCTGCTGATCAGAAGAGGCATCTACACTGATAATGCCCAGGATAATAGCAAGACCAGGCAGGAGCTAACGACAGAGAGACAGGCCAGAGAAAGAAAAATGTGTTTTGGCTGTCTTCCTTTTCTCTATGCGTGCACACACAAACACACACACGCACGCGCACACACACACAAACACAAGCGCACACACACACACACACACACACACACACACACACACACACACACATGCACGCACGCACGCACACACACACACACACACACACAAACGAACGCGCACGCACAAGCGCGTGTGCACACACACACACACACACAGTATGTGATATATGGAGGGCCCTTAGGAAAGTTTTACGAGGGTTGTTGTTCTGGTGCTGGTTGTTTGAGCCTCTAATTCAAGGTATCCCATCAATAAGTGAGGGAACATCTTGTGTGTGTATGGTTTGGTAGTCTGACATTTAACAAGCCCTGAGACTATCTGCTGCAAACAGAGGTAACACATACTGCTTTCTGTGTGTACTGACCAACTGCCAACACACAACTAATGATGTCATAGAATTATACATGTACATACACATGTACGATACATGTGAACAGCCTAACGTGTGAAGGACTCCAGAGACCATATTACAGCCTATGTCTGGTACTGTAGCTAAAGGCTGGCCAACCAGAAGTGTTCCCCAGGTGAGTGAGTGAGTGTGTGTGAGGCCTCAGGAGAAAGATCACCTCTGCTGTTGTCTTCCTCAATCTGAAACAGGCCCATTATCCAGGCCTTAGTATCCTTAGTACCTCAATATCAGCAGACTTGGTTGCCTGCAGCCTTTGTCACTACCACTACCTCAAATCAAATCAAATCAAATGTATTTATATAGCCCTTCGTACATCAGCTGATATCTCAAAGTGCTGTACATAAACCCAGCCTAAAACCCCAAACAGCAAGCAATGCAGGTGTAGAAGCACGGTGGCTAGGAAAAACTCCCTAGAAAGGCCAAAACCTAGGAAGAAACCTAGAGAGGAACCAGGCTATGTGGGGTGGCCAGTCCTCTTCTGGCTGTGCCGGGTGGAGATTATAACAGAACATGGCCAAGATGTTCAAATGTTCATAAATAACCAGCATGGTCCAATAATAATAATGTAGAACAGTTGAAACTGGAGCAGCAGCACGGCCAGGTGGACTGGGGACAGCAAGGAGTCATCATGTCAGGTAGTCCTGAGGCATGGTCCTAGGGCTCAGGTCCTCCGAGAGAGAGAAAGAAAGAGAGAAAGAGAGAATTAGAGAGAGCACACTTAAATTCACACAGGACACCGAATAGGACAGGAGAAGTACTCCAGATATAACAAACTGACCCTAGCCCCCCGACACATAAACTACTGCAGCATAAATACTGGAGGCTGAGACAGGAGGGGTTAGGAGACACTGTGGCCCCATCCGAGGACACCCCGGACAGGGCCAAACAGGAAGGATATAACCCCACCCACTTTGCCAAAGCACAGCCCCCACACCACTAGAGGGATATCTTCAACCACCAACTTACCATCCTGAGACAAGGCTGAGTATAGCCCACAAAGATCTCCGCCACGGCACAACCCAAGGGGGGGGCGCCAACCAAGACAGGATAATCACATCAGTGACTCAACCCACTCAGGTGACGCACCCCTCCCAGGGACGGTATGAGAGAGCCCCAGTAAGCCAGTGACTCAGCCCCTGTAATAGGGTTAGAGGCAGAGAAACCCAGTGGAAGAGGGGAACTGGCCAGGCAGAGACAGCAAGGGCGGTTCGTTGCTCCAGAGCCTTTCCGTTCACCTTCCCACTCCTGGGCCAGACTACACTCAATCATATGACCTACTGAAGAGATGAGTCTTCAGTAAATACTTAAAGGTTGAGACCGAGTTTGCGTCTCTGACATGGGTAGGCAGACCGTTCCATAAAAATGGAGCTCTATAGGAGAAAGCCCTGCCTCCAGCTGTTTGCTTAGAAATTCTAGGGACAATTAGGAGGCCTGCGTCTTGTGACCGTAGCGTACGTGTAGGTATGTACGGCAGGACCAAATCAGAGAGATAGGTAGGAGCAAGCCCATGTAATCCTTTGTAGGTTAGCAGTAAAACCTTGAAATCAGCCCTTGCTTTGACAGGAAGCCAATGTAGGGAGGCTAGCACTGGAGTAATATGATAAAAATTTTGGGTTCTAGTCATGATTCTAGCAGCCGTATTTCGCACTAACTGAAGTTTATTTAGTGCTTTATCCGGGTAGCCGGAAAGTAGAGCATTGCAGTAGTCTAACCTAGAAGTGACAAAAGCATGGATAAATTTTTCTGCAACATTTTTGGACAGAAAGTTTCTGATTTTTGCAATGTTACCTAGATGGAAAAAAGCTGTCCTTGAAATGGTCTTGATATGTTCTTCAAAAGAGAGATCAGCGTCCAGAGTAACGCCAAGGTCCTTCACAGTTTTATTTGAGACGACTGTACAACCATTAAGATTAATTGTCAGATTCAACAGAAGATCTCTTTGTTTCTTGGGACCTAGAACAAGCTTCTCTGTTTTGTCAATTTTGGGGCTTCACCATGTTTCATTGAAATGTACAGCTGTGTGTCATCCGCATAGCAGTGAAAGTTAACATTATGTTTTCGAATGACATCCCCAAGAGGTAAAATATATAGTGAAAACAATAGTGGTCCTAAAACGGAACCTTGAGGAACACTGAAATGTACAGTTGATTTGTCAGAGGACAAACCATTCACAGAGACAAACTGATATCTTTCCGACAAATAAGATCTAAACCGGGCCAGAACTTGTCCGTGTAGACCAATTTGGGTTTCCAATCTCTCCAAAAGAATGTGGTGATCGATGGTATCAAAAGCAGCACTTAAGGTCTAGGAGCACGAGGACAGATGCAGAGCCTCGGTCTGATGCCATTAAAAGGTAATTTACCTCTATTTACCTCCTCTGATTTATGACCTCTATGGCTCAGGGGTGTTAGCACCCTCAACAACCTCATCCCCAACCTCCACAGCCCCGTCCCCAACCTCCATCACCCCATCCCCAAGGCACAGATTGGCCGTGACCCCAGGGGAATTCCCCTCACCAGAGGTGGCTAAATTCTCTCCTTGGTCAACTCTATCATCCTCAGGGATCTCTCTGTCACCTGCAGATTAGTCTGCTACGCTAACATAGGCCTAGAGCATATCTACACTCATACAAATTAATCAGGACTTCTTCAATTCCTATTCCCACTAAAGCTTTATTCCTATCATTCTTATCCCAATCTCAATGCAGGGAGAAAATGTATTTCTATAGCTAATCATAATGGGAACAATTATATGTCTGCATGTTATTTCTTCCTTTCTCTTCTTTCATTATATACTTTTCTCTCCTCTTTTTTTTGTTGGAAGAGAGGAATTGGCAGCGGTCCGTCCGGAAGCTCAGAGGTCATTGTCCCAGGCTGCTCCACTTGCTCTCTCTCTCTCTCTCTCTCTCTCTCTCTCTCTCTCTCTCTCTCGCTCCACTCTCTCTCTCTCTCTCTCCACTCTCTCTCTCTCTCCACTCTCTCTCTCTCAGAGTTCAGACAGAAGCCAGAACATTTGTTACAGACTCATTTGGTTTCCTGGTACAGAGTAGTGTCTGGAGAAATGTACAGTGCTGAAAAGCTAATGTGAGAACATGAGAAGAAACATTTGCTGAGTCAAAGGAAACATTCAAGTCTTTTCCTCAATAAAAGAAACATGTTTTAACTTCTGGGGGGAAAAATATATAAGACAATAATGTTAGAATAATGTGAGGTAAAACATATCAGGCCCTTGTCTATCCCCTGATACTAAAATGTTAAGTTCCATTCTATTTTTCCAGCCATGTGGATAGTACAGGTGTGCTCTATATTACACACACACACACACACACACACACACACACACACACACACACACACACACACACACACACACACACACACACACACACACACACACACACACACACACACACACACACACACACACACACACACACACACACACAGCTGGCCATTGTCCATTTATTTCTGAGGTCTAAGCTCAGTGCCAGCAGGGTAACCACTCTGAAACAACTTAAAGTGCTTAAATCTACACTGAATATTTCATCCCCCAACTTTATCTCCTTGAGTCCCTTTCAAGACTAAAAGACAGGACGGGAGGGAGGGCGGGAGACAGAGAGAGGGATGGAGAGGGAGGACACTGCAGGTGTCAACTGGTAAGGCTGGGAAATAAAGAGGGAGAGAAAAGGAGGGAGAGAGAAAGGAGAGGGAGAGAAAAGGAGGGAGAGAGAAAAGGAGGGAGAGAGAAAGAGGGTGCAGCTCACAGGCCTCCTCAAGGTTAGAGCAGGGAGGAAGGAGAAGGTTAGTATTCACTCTTCACTCTCTGTCTCCCCCTCACCCCCCTCTCCCACCCCCCTCTCCCTCTCCCAGCACAACAGACTCTGAAACTCTTTCTTTCATGTGAGGAAAAAAAAGCTTGGGAAAAAAGGGTTCAGAAAGCAAAACGTTGTTGGGCACAGATTTGACAACATGCAGGGAATCTTTACTTCCTTGAAAGAACTCTGTTAAGAACTCCACGGTATAGAGAGAAACCCCAATCCCCCACCCCCTTCCAGATCCCTGTGAATGTGGGAATGCCTAATATATGATGGGCATCTCTTCCCTTCCCTCCTTGCTCCCCTCTCTCATTTTGATCTGTTTATCCCTATCCTGTGTCTATCTGAGAGAAGAGAGGAGAAGAGGAGAGAAGATAAGAAAGAAGAGAGAAGAAAGGAGAAGAGGGGAGGGGAGGGGAGGGGAGGGGAGGGGAGGGGAGGGGAGGTGGCAGTGAGCTGCTGAGGTATTGAGGGATATGAAATATTTACCAAAGCAGTAATGATTCCCTAGACAGAGGAAGAAGAGGAGGAGTAGGGAAAGAAGAAGAGAGGAGAGTGAGAGCTGCCCATCTTCTCTGTGAGGAAGGAATGAAGATGATTGAAGTCGATCCCAGTCTTAAGCACGTTCCCTGTTCTCTGAAGAATCACATATTACGGCCAATAATATTTCAATATCTCAAAGTCCAGATGGCATCTGATTTTCAGTGATGGTAAATTGTGACAAGTTAAGTTGTGGGGACATGAAAGTTTGAAACAAATACTTGAAAAATGTTGGACACACACACACACACACACACACACACACACACACACACACACACACACACACACACACACACACACACACACACAC
>NC_092172.1:27642051-27704551 GCF_045791955.1 Oncorhynchus clarkii lewisi | reverse complement strand
CGACACGCGAGCCAGCAGTCGCTGACAACAGATTTATAAGCGGAGGCATTGCAGGATTGATCCCATTGATTAGCGGTGCAGGCGAGTTAGCGGTTCTATTTTAGTGCCAGAAAAGCATTATCAGGGAGATGGCTTATGGGACTGTTGTTGGAGGGAGGTTTGATCGGGAGCGTGCCTTGGCGGTCGTGTGCTGGTGACAGGATTGGGTCCTGTACTGTGGACTGACACACCATACCTCTCTATACTTCAACAGTCTCTAGCTGTGGGTGAAAGGGGGAGACGCTTTGTAACTGTGTGTGGTTACTGTGTCTGATACATCATCCAGGACATAGGACTTCCAGGAAGAGTAGGGTCCACATATCAACAAGATATACTGTCCCATCTCATATCACTACTGATGATATACAGCATTACATCACTGAGGGGCCAGGAGAGCAGACAGAGTAAACAGATACATATTAGTAGTAGATACAGAGTGATACATGACGGTAGGAGGCACAGAGAGAGGTGAAAAGTGGGTAGAGAAAGAGAGAGAGTGAAAGAGAGAGAGAGAGAGAGAGAGAGAGAGAGAGAGAGAGAGAGAGAGAGAGAGAGAGAGAAACATAGGGGGAGAGAGAGAGATGGAAAGAGGGAGAGAGAAAGAAAGAAAGAGAGAAAGAGAAAGAAAGAGAGAAAGAGAGAGAGAGAAAGAGAGAGAGACACATAGGGGAAGAGAAAGAGAGAGATAGAAAGAGAGAGAGAGTGATAGAGATAGAGAGAAAGAGAGAAAACTAAGTAAACGACAGACAGAGAAAGACATACAGTACCAGTCAAAAGTTTGGACACACCTACTCATTCAAGGGGTTGTTATTTTTTTAATTTTCTACATTGTAGAATAATAGTGAAGACATCAAAACTATGAAATAACAGATATGGAATCATGTAGTAACCAAAAAATTGTTAAACAAATGTTATATTTGAGATTCTTCAAAGTAGCCACCCTTTGCCTTGATGACAGCTTTGCACACTCTTAGTATTCTCTCAACCAGCTTCACGAGGTAGTCACCTGGAATGCATTTCAATTAACAGGTGTGCCTTATTAAAAGTTAATTTGTGGAATTTCTTTCCTTCTTAACACGTTTTAACCAATCAGTTGTGTTGTGACAAGGTAGGGTGGTATACAGAAGATGGCCCTATTTGGTAAAAGACCAAGTCCATATTATGGCAAGAACGGCTCAAATAAGCAAAGAGAAAAGACAGTTACTGTAAGTCAATCTGGAACATCTCAAGAACTTTGACATTTTCTTCCAGTGCAGTCGCAAAAACCATGAAGCGCTATGATGAAACTGTGTCTCATGAGGGCCACCACAGGAAAGGAAGACCCAGAGTTACCTCTGCTGCAGAGGATAAGTTCAGTAGAGTTACCGGCACCTTAGATTGCGGCCCTAGATAAATGCTTCACAGAGTTCAAAGTAACAGACACATCTCAACATCAACTGTTTAGAGGAGACTGCATGAATCAGGTCTTCAAATTGCTGCAAAGAAACCACTAATAAAGGACACCAATAAGAAGAAGAGACTCGTTTGGGCCAAGAGACACGAGCAATAGACATTAGAACAGTGGAAATCTGTCCTTCGGTCTGATGAGTCCAAATTTGAGATTTTTGGTTCAACTGCCATGTCTTTGTGAGACACAGAGTAGGTGAACTGATGATCTCTGCATGTGTGGTTCCCACCGTGAAACATGGAGGAGGAGGTGTGATGGTGTAGGGGTGCTTTGCTGGTGACACTGTCAGTGATTTATTTAGAATTCAAGGTACATTTAACCAGCATAGTTACCACATCGTGTTTCCAGGAGGATCATTGAGTGTCTCCAGGAGGATCATTGTGTGTCTCCAGGAGGATCATTGTGTGTTTCCAGGAGGATAATTATGTGTGTGTTTCCAGGAGGATCATTATGTGTGTGTTTCCAGGAGGATCGTTGTGTGTATCCAGGAGGATCATTGTGTGTTTCCAGGAGGATAATTATGTGTGTGTTTCCAGGAGGATCATTATGTGTGTGTTTCCAGGAGGATCATTGTGTGTATCCAGGAGGATCATTGTGTGTGTGTTTCCAGGAGGATCATTGTGTGTATCCAGGAGGATCATTTTGTGTATCATGGTGGATCATTGTCTGTGTGTTTCCTGGAGGATCATTGTGTGTGTATATCAAGGAGGATCATTGTGTGTGTGACTCAAGGAGGATCATTGTGTGTGTGTCTCTCCAGAAGGATCATTTTGTGTGTGTCTCCGGGAGGATCATTGTGTGTGTGTTTCCAGGAGGATCATTATGTGTATCCAGGAGGATCATTGTGTGTGTCTCCAGGAAGATCATTGTGTGTGTGTGTTTCCAGGAGGATCATTGTGTTTCTCCAGGAGGAACAGTGCTAAGCTTTGCTGCAGTCAGAGGTCATCTCCATCATCTATATTAATGAGCTTTATCATTAGACAGCTCTGTGCCGTAATCCAATATGAGACGACACACACACACATGCACACACACACTCATTCACATACACACACAACCCCCTACTGCCCAGCACAGGGACTGAGCCTCAGTGAGCCCAGGCCTTAAACCACCCACTGGAAGGCAATTAAGAGTTTAACCTGGATGCAGCCTGGTGAATCCAGAGAGAGACTCCTCAGGCTCCAGTCAAATGGAGCAGGACACAGCAGAAAGAGATAGTTGCAGGAGAGGTGGAGAGGTTGTGGAGAGAGGAAGAGAGATGGACACAGAGAGAGAGAGAAAAGGAGAGAGACTAAGAGAGATGGAGAGGGTGTGGAGAGAGGAAGAAAGAGAGAGAGAGGGAGAGAGAGGGAGAGAGGGAGAGAGAGACGGACACGAGAGAGAGAGAAAAGGAGAGATAGAAAGAGAGAGAGCGAGAGAGAGAGAGAGAGAGAGATAGGTAGGTAGGTAGGTAGGTAGGTAGGTAGGTAGGTAGGTAGGTAGGTAGGTAGGTAGGTAGGTAGGTAGGTAGGTAGGTAGGTAGGTAGGTAGGTAGGTAGGTAGGTAGAGAGAGAGAGAGATAGAAATAGGTAGAGAGAGATAGAGATAGATAGGTAGAGGGAGATAGAGTGGTGTTGATGGAAATGATGAAATTATCAAATATACAGACAACAAATTCCAATTGGCTATACTAAAACTCTTTAAAATCATCCTTAGCTCTGGCATCTTCCAGAGCTTCCAGAGGAGGGCCTACAGCAGCACCTAGATCTTCTGCACAGATTCTGCCAGACCTGGGCTCTGACAGTAAATCTCAGTAAGACCAAAATAATGGTGTTCCAAAAAAGGTCCAGTCGCCAGGACCACAAATACAAATTCCATCTAGACACTGTTGCCCTAGAGCACACAAAAAACTATACATACCTTGGCCTAAACATCAGCGCCACAGGTAACTTTCACAAAGCTGTGAACGATCTGAGAGACAAGTCAAGAAGGGCATTCTATGCCATCAAAAGGAACATAAAATTCAACATACCAATTAGGATTTGGCTAAAAATACTTGAATCAGTCATAGAGCCCATTGCCCTTTATGGTTGTGAGGTCTGGGGTCCGCTCACCAACCAAGACTTCACAAAATGGGACAAACACCAAATTGAGACTCTGCATGCAGAATTCTGCAAAAATATCCTCAGTGTACAACGTAGAACACCAAATAATACATGCAGAGCAGAATTAGGCCGATACCCACTAATTATTAAAATCCAGAAAAGAGCCGTTAAATTCTACAACCACCTAAAAGGAAGCGATTCCCACACCTTCCATAACAAAGCCATCACCTACAGAGAGATGAACCTGGAGAAGAGTCCCCTAAGAAAGCTGGTCCTGCGGCTCTGTTCACAAACACAAACACACCCCACAGAGCCCCAGGACAGCAGCACAATTAGACCCAACCAAATCATGAGAAAACAAAAAGATAATTACTTGACACATTGGAAAGAATCAACAAAAAAACAGAGCAAACTAGAATGCTATTTGGCCCTAAACAGAGAGTACACAGCGGCAGAATACCTGTCCACTGTGACTGACCCAACCTTAAGGAAAGCTTTGACTATGTACAGACTTAGTGAGCATAGCCTTGCTATTGAGAAAGGCCGCCGTAGACAGACCTGGCTCTCAAGAGAAGACAGGCTATGTGCACACTGCCCACAAAATGAGGTGGAAACTGAGCTGCACTTCTCAACCTCCTGCCCAATGTATGACCATATTAGAGATACATATTTCCCTCAGATTATACAGATCCACAAAGAATTTGAAAACAAATCAAATTTTGATAAACTCCCATATCTACTGGGTGAAATTCCACAGTGTGCCATCACAGCAGCAAGATTTGTGACCTGTTGCCACAAGAAAAGGGCAACCAGTGAAGAACAAACACCATTGTAAATACAACCCATATTTGTGCTTATTTATTTTCCCTTGTGTTCTTTAACCATTTGAACATTGTTACAACACTGCATATATATATATATATATATGTATAATATGACATTTGCAATGTCTTTATTGTTTTGAAATTTCTGTATGTGTAATGTTTACTGTTTACTGTTATTTTTATTGTTTATTTCACTTTTGTATATTATCTACCTCACTTGCTTTGGCAATGTTAACACATGTTTCCCATGCCAATAAAGCCCCTTGAATTTAATTGATAGAGATAGGTAGAGAGAGATAGAGATAGGTAGAGAGAGAGAGAGATAGGTAGAGTGAGATAGCGATAGGTAGAGAGAGATAGAGATAGGTAGAGAGAGATAGGTAGAGAGACATAGAGATAGGTAGAGAGAGATATGCTTATTTATTTTATCTTGTGTCCTTTAACCATTTGTACATTGTTAAAACACTGTATATATATATATATAATATGACATTTGTAATGTCTTTACTGTTTTGAAACCTCTGTATGTGTAATGTTTACTGTTAATTTTTGTTGTTTTTCACTTTATATATTCACTTTGTATGTTGTCTACCTCACTTGCTTTGGCAATGTTAACACATGTTTCCCATGCCAATAAAGCCCTTGAATTGAATTGAATTGATAGAGATAGGTAGAGAGAGATAGAGATAGGTAGAGAGACATAGAGATAGGTAGAGAGAGATGGCGATAGGTAGAGAGAGATAGAGATAGGTAGAGAGACATAGAGATAGGTAGAGAGAGATAGAGATAGGTAGAGAGAGAAAGAGATAGGTAGAGAGAAATGGCGATAGGTAGAGAGAGATAGAGATAGGTAGAGAGACATAGAGAGAGATAGAGATAGGTAGAGAGAGATAGAGATAGGTAGAGAGAGAGCAGCAGTGCTAGGCTAAGCTCAGTGCAGTCAGAGTACACAGCATCGCCTGGCTGAGAGAAAGGTCATCCCCCTCATCCTCTCCAAGGACTTCCTTAAATAAAGTCTCCTATCCTGCACTTTCTTGAGCAAACAACCTCCTCCGTTCTTTATTAACTAAATATGAGCCACTCTGACCGGGGGACAAAAATTCAATATTTTCCCCACCAAATATTTAAACCAAGCAAATAAACAGATAAATAAATAGACCTCCCCTGCCGACGGAGGAGGACGGCCAGCCCTCTGGATGTAATTTGACGGCCCAGTTATTTGAAGGGCCAGAGCCCACAGCTACTCATTTGAGGGCCTGTCAATCAAAGCAAGAGCGAAAAGCGACACCGGTGTTGTCACCATAGAGGTGTGTGTGAAAGGTGTGTGTGTGTTTCTGTGCGTGTGTGTGTGTGTGTTGTCACACACACACACACACACACACACACACACACACACACACACACACACACACACACACACACACACACACACACACACACACACACACACACACACACACACACACACACACACACACACTTCTTCAAGGTTGGAGCAGATAAGGTGAGCGTCTCTCCTTATGAATATATCACACCATCCCCCCTCCTCTCATACCTCTCTCCTCTCCTCCTCTCCTCCCTCTCTCCTCTCATCCCCCCTTCCTCCCTCTCTCCTCTCCTCCCTCTCTCTTCTCCTCCTCTCCTCCCCCTCCTCTCCTCCCTCTCTCCTCTCCTCCCCCCTCCTCTCCTCCCTCTCTCTCTCCTCTCCTCTTCTCATCCCTCTCTCTGGGCCACCTATCAAAACATCTTCATGCTGGCCTAATAGCCAGAGCCTTCATGGCGTTGTGTTCGCTGTCCAGGAGATGCATTAAACATGATGACCGTGAGAGAGAAGAGAGGTGCAGCGGCAGAGAGAGTGACTTGTCTCGGCTAATTCCACCCGGCTGATTAAGTTTTAAACCGTCACGTCAGGTCCGTCCTCTCTGGGGAAACTCACAACACTTTTAGCTTATTTTTTCTCATCTAAAAAGAGGCTGAGAATTGCTTGGCTAAGGCTGTTTTTTCTCTCTCTCTGGCCAGCCCATCAGGCCCACACATGGCTGCACCCCTGCCCAGTCATGTGAAATTCATAGATTAGGGCCTAATGAATTTAGTTCAATTGACTTATTTCCTTATACGAACTGCAACTCATTAAAAACGTTGAATGTTGTAGCATGTTGCGTTTATATTTTTGTTCAGTATATATCTCATCTACTATGCCTGTTTGATGTCACTGGCCTCTTCCTCCTTTATTACAGACACAAATACCCCGCATCAGACAATCCCGCAGGTGAAGAAGCCAGATATGGAGGTCCTGGGCTGGGGTGGTTACATGTGGTATGTGGTTGTGAGGCCTGTTGGATGTACTGACAAATTCTCCAAAAAGACATTGGCAGCTTAGGGTAGAGAAATTAACATTTAATTATCTGGCAACGGCTCTGGTGGACTTTCCTTCAGTCAGCATGCCAATTGCACGCTCCCTCAAAACTTGAGACATCCCGTCAGTAGAGGATGCCTGGTTATTTAAAAAAATGCCTTGAATAAGCATGCCCCATTCAAGAAATGTATAACCAGGAACAGATATAGCCCTTGGTTCTCTCCAGACCTGACTGCCCTTAACCAACACAAAAACATCCTGTGGCGTTCTGCATTAGCATCGAACAGCCCCCGTGATACGCAACTTTCAGGGAAGCTTCATACTTCATACTCGTCTCCAAACCCACTGGCTCCAGGTCATCTACAAGACCCTGCTAGGTAAAGTCCCCCCTTATCTCAGCTCACTGGTCACCATAGCAGCACCCACCTGTAGCACGCGCTCCAGCAGGTATATCTCTCTGGTCACCCCCAAAACCAATTATTTCTTTGGCCGCCTCTCCTTCCTGTTCTCTGCTGCTAATGACTGGAACAAACTACAAGAATCTCTGAAACTGGAAACACATATCTCCCTCACTAGCTTTAAACACCAGCTGTCAGAGCAGCTCACAGATTACTGCACCTGTACTGCCCATCTATAATTTAGCCCAAACAACTACCTCTTCCCTTCCTCTATTTATTTATTTATTTATTTAGCTCCTTTGCACCCCATTATTTCTATTTCTACTTCGCACATTTCTACTTCGCACATTCAAATCTACCATTCCAGTGTTTAACTTGCTATATTGTATTTACTTCGCTACCATGGCCTTTTTCTGCCTTTACCTCCCTTATCTCACCTCATTTGCTCACATTGTACATAGACTTATTTTTCTACTGTATTATTGACTGTATGTTTGTTTTATTCCATGTGTAACTCTGTGTTGTTGTATGTGTCAAACTGCTTTGCTTTATCTTGGCCAGGTCGCAATTGTAAATGAGAACTTGTTCTCAACTTGCCTACCTGGTTAAATAAAGGTTAAATAAAAAAAATAAAACATCTGTGGCATTGTGTTGTGTGACAAAACCGCACATTTGAAAGTGGCCTTTTATTGTCCCCAGCACAAGGTGCACCTGTGTAATGATCATGCTGATCATCTTGGCAAATGAGAAATGCTCACTAACAGGGATGTAAACAAATTTGTGGACAACATTTGAGAGAAATTAGCTTTTTGTGTGTATGGAAAATGTCAGGGATTTTTAATTTCAGTTCAAGAAACATGGGACCAAAACTTTGCATGTTGCGTTTATATTTTTGTTCAGTGTAGATGATGACTCAATTATGCCTGGCTTCTCCTTGCTGTGCTATCTTGGCATAAGTAAATAGAGCCATTCTAATCCCACTAATATGGATGGCAGAGTGCTAACTAGGCTAACACCGCTAACTAGGCTAACACCGCTAACTAAGCTAACACTGCCAACTAGGCTAACACCGCTAACTAAGTTAACGCCGCTAAGGAAGTGAGACAGAAATAAGCACAAATGCTACAAACCAACTCAGGGGAACTGGGCTCAAAAAAAAGATGTGAATCTGAATGAGAGACGAGAGGGAAGTAGAGGCCAGGCCCTCAGACAGGCAGAGCCAAGAGGAAAAGCTTGTCAAGCTGAAGACTAAGAGTGGTGACCAGAGTGATGGAAATGGAAATGTTTTGGAGCAGCAGGCCTCTGGAGCTAAGGGGTCTAGGGCTGGACATGTCCACTGAAGACCCAGCCGGGGAGTTGAGGAAAAAGTGGGTCAGAGGACTTCAGAGCCACTAGTGAAGATCAAGGCTGGAGAGAGAGAGAGAGAGAGAGAGAGAGAGAGAGAGGGGCCCTGTAGGACAGACAGGCTGGTGACCAGAGCCAGGCCACAGCAGTGTCCCACAAACATCATATATGCTACTGTATATGCCCCCCCCCCCCACACACACACACACACCCCTTGCCCTCTAGAACTCATTAAAGCCAATAAGCTCTTGCGATCAACAACAACAACGCTTAACTTAGACTCCCACAAACAGTGCTACCACATTCATCCTAATACTTACTGAACTGAGTGCTTGTGAAACTGTTAGAAGCCATACAGACCCACACACAGACGATGTGAAGTCTAGGGGATGGTTTGTTTAACTTTGAAAAGAGGCTTTGGAATTCAGCAACCCATCTGACCTGGTTGGGCCTTGCAAGGCTGGTAACACTGCTGGGGGTGGAAGAGAGACGTGTGTGTGTGTGTGTGTGTGTGTGTGTGTGTGTGTGTGTGTGTGTGTGTGTGTGTGTGTGTGTGTGCGCGTACATACGTACAGGGGGCCTATCTGCTAATGAGCTGGAAGACAGGGCTTATGGTTTTGACTGGCCCCCTCATTCCATTAGGAGAGAAACAGGACCTGTATTATGATGTGCTGATCATGTGGAGGCTCTCCTGTTTCTCTACCTGCCTCAGTAGTCTAATGCTTCTGGGCCTAGCATGGGAGCATGGAGGGGCTGCTCTGAGGAGCTATTGTCACAGACTATAACCCATTCATCAGTCAAGTCAGGAGAGGAGAGGAGAGGGGGAATGAGAGAGTGAATAGATAAGGCAGACAATGAAGAACAAACAAAAGTCAGTGAAGATGTTGAAATATCTTCTCCATGAGGAATTAGGATTGATGGAGATGAAAACAAAGCATGATCTGTTTTGTACATGAACATACTGGTGAAGAGAGATCATTTATTGAATTGGAATTGGACAAATTTACCACTGCAATTTTTAAAGCTATGATATTGGTACAAATAAAACATTATATTTTACAGTATGTCATCAATTAGTTAGAATAGGTCAATAAGTCAATGTTGTGTCGTTGTGTTGACCGGTGCTGGTCTCTGTCATTGATAAATGATACTGGGCCAGTCCACTGCTGACAGAGACCTCTGAGTAGTGATACCATCTACCCCTGACTGCTCCTACTATTACTACTGCCCAGGGCCCCCAACCAGAATACAGACGCATGTGCACGCACACACAAACACTCACTTCCAAACCACCCTTTCACCCAATCCCTGGCCACACACACACACACAGTACATGTGAAAGGGATATGACCCCAAACCGATACTTTCCACAACACACACCTGGTTATTTTGTCTTCCGTGCCACCTGTTGTTGGTTTAATTGAGGCTGGGTTGGTCTGTTGCCTGCTGACCTGGCCAGAACAATGCATACCTGTGCCTCCCCTCTAGCACAATGTAATTGTCTCTTCAAGTGGGGCCTTTTCCCAGCAGCCCGGGGCCCGGCCAGGCAGGGGGACAGTATATACCCAGCTAGGCCCATCCATCACTCAGTCACTCAGCCACTACAGGAAGTAGTTAACATGGCCGACCTATGGGGCTGTTGGACAGGGGAAAACACACAGAACAATGGCCATACTTCATCTTCATCTAACCCCATGTACATCAATCAATCAGTCTCCTGTGTTTGCTCAACTAATTCAGCCGGTTCAGTCTTGGATCAGGAGGGAGGGAGGGGGTGTGAGAGAGAGAGATGGAGACAGAGAGAGGATGATTATGTTAGTGTTTTGTTCTTCTACATAGAGTCATTGTTAGATCCCACTGAAGTGGTGGGTATCACTATACATGGGTGGTAACCTCAATACTATACTACATGGAGCTAGCTGTATCTAGGCCAGAGTTAAGGGTTGAGAGTGTGCATTAGGTAGTTGGGTAGTGCTGGGTATAGCAGTGAGGCAGATCTCCATGGTTGTAACTTAGCTACAGTAGACTCTTTCCTCAGCTTGGCTGGGCTTGTGGCTTCAACTGACTGTGTCAACCCAGCAGGCCCTTCCTGGCGGGAGAGGCCTATAAACCTGCATAGGGGTGTATTATTATTTTATGAGTAATTATTCAGTTAAAAAGTCATTTCTACACACCGGTAGTGTGAAACAGCAGCCCTTACATTTAGCTATAGAGACACCCCGTTCCAATTATAACTACCCTTCCAAATATGAACTTTTATTGACTGTGTTCATGACTAAATGAAATAAATACACAGAAGAAATACTCGTCTCGTTTAATGTCTAATATACAGTCACGTACAGTACATCATAGTAGAGAGAGCAAGCTAGAGTATGACAGACAGAATGGCACGTCTATCTGCTTTACAGAGACATGGCTAGGGCTGGGACGGCCTGGCAGAGTAAGTCGATGGACAGAGTGGCCTGAAACCCAGGGGTTAGTTGTGCTGCAGACACACTTGGGCTCATTTGTTTGCCAGTGAAATAGGCCAGTAAATAAGAGGACTTTGTACAGATGGCTGCCAGGGCATCCCATCTATCTGGCAGGGAGAGAGAGAGGCCAGGTGGTGACAGGGCATCCCATCTATCTGGCAGGGAGAGAGAGAGGCCAGGTGGTGACAGGGCATCCCATCTATCTGGCAGGGAGAGAGAGAGGCCAGGTGGTGACAGGGCATCCCATCTATCTGGCAGGGAGAGAGAGAGGCCAGGTGGTGACAGGGCATCCCATCTATCTGGCAGGGAGAGAGGCCAGGTGGTGACAGGGCATGCAGGCCAGAGAACTGTAACTCACATTCACCTGACAAATGAGTCTCAATTCACTGCTCAAATACACTCTAGGAAAAGGGAAAACACACTTAGATAGCCTTCTTACACAGCCTGGTAAATGAAATGTGTACTTGTGTAAATGTGCATGCACACACAAAAGCACAGGCACAAACACAAATACACACATGGACACACACACGCACAGACACACAGCGAGGCCAAAGTGGGATACAGTGTGATGATGAACATGATGCAGGAGGCTTGGACACAACAGAGAGCACCACACAGAGAGGGTCATAAAACACTGTCTTGGTTTATTTACTGCCTTCCTAAAGCTTCAGACAGACAAGCTGAGCTGTGAAACAGAGAGCACATAGTTGTTCAACTCAACAATACAGCCAGTCTACAATCTCAACCTCAGTCAACATACAAAAAGATTACGCAAGAGAACAACATTTTGGCAACTGTTAACATTTGAAATTGGAAAAACCTCCAGAAGTAAAAAAACAAACATTTTTAACACTATATATCAGTTCTACTTCCTGTTGATATAGATAGATATATAAAGAAATTGGTAAGACTTCATTTGAACTAAACACCATGATCTCTTCATAACCTTCATAAAAATGTCCTGACCATGTTATAAAGCTTCATACCACGAGTCATAACTTGTCAACACATGCCATAAAGCTTCAGTTATCACAAGCTATGAACTGTTATGACATGTTTACAACATTGTTATAAAGGCATTATGGTGGCCAGGTCAAAGAAAGCAGCTGCCCAACTGGTAGCCGGCGTTGGTTTTATTTCGCACCCAGGTTTTCTAAGCAAAAAATAAATGAATTAAGAATTACTTTTCTATAATTCCCAAGTATTCCCACGCATAATAGAGAGACAATTAATTGTGTACAAATGTAAGCAAGTTTTGAAATGATTACGTTTTAGTCAAATATTATATCTGTTTGGGCTTCTTGGGGTAAATTTGCAGTCTACAAATCATTTGTAATTCGTCCCGCGGCTGAATCTAGTTGATGATCCCTGAAATAAAGTGTTACCAAAAAATAAAAAAGAAGGCTGCTCTGCTTGGCTTTGACAACCATCACATTTCCACCCATAGCTTCTCTTTCCTGGTTGGTTTTGTCAGAAGCCGTGGATCTGAGTTTCTGGCCTCCAGCGATACAGGGAAAGTGGTGCTCTACACGCTTTAAGACTAATTAAAAGCCATTGAACAGCTGCAATTATGAAGACAGAGTGGCAGTTAGGATGGGGATCCTTCTATCAGCCACACATTATAGTAGCTGTCTGCCTGGGCTGCCTTTCAGCCCTACACAAACTGCCTGCCTGGGCTGCCTTTCAGCCCTACAGTAGCTGTCTGCCTGGGCTGCCTTTCAGCCCTACAGTAGCTGTCTGCATGGGCTGCCTTTCAGCCCTACACAAACTGTCTGCCTGGGCTGCCTTTCAGCCCTACAGTAGCTGTCTGCCTGGGCTGCCTTTCAGTCCTACAGTAGCTGTCTGCCTGGGATGCCTTTCAGCCCTACACAAACTGTCTGCCTGGGCTGTATTTCAGCCCTACACAAACTGTCTGCCTGGGCTGTCTTTCAGCCCTACATAAACAAACTGTCTGGGCTGCCTTTCAGCCCTACAGTAGCTGTCTGCCTGGGCTGCCTTTCAGCCCTACAGTAGCTGTCTGCCTGGGCTGCCTTTCAGTCCTACAGTAGCTGTCTGCCTGGGCTGCCTTTCAGCCCTACAGTAGCTGTCTGCCTGGGCTGCCTTTCAGTCCTACAGTAGCTGTCTGCCTGGTATGCCTTTTAGCCCTACACAAACTGCCTGCCTGGGCTGCCTTTCAGCCCTACAGTAGCTGTCTGCCTGGGCTGCCTTTCAGCCCTACAGTAGCTGTCTGCCTGGGCTGCCTTTCAGCCCTACACAAACTGCCTGCCTGGGCTGCCTTTCAGTCCTACAGTAGCTGTCTGCCTGGGCTGCCTTTCAGCCCTACACAAACTGCCTGCCTGGGCTGCCTTTCAGCCCTACATAAACTGTCTGTCTGGGCTGCCTTTCAGTCCTACAGTAGCTGTCTGCCTGGGCTGCCTTTCAGCCCTACATAAACTGTCTGTCTGGGCTGCCTTTCAGCCCTACAGTAGGTGTCTGTCTGGGCTGCCTTTCAGCCCTACATAAACTGTCTGCCTGGGCTGCCTTTCAGCCCTACACAAACTGTCTGTCTGGGCTGCCTTTCAGTCCTACAGTAGCTGTCTGCCTGGGCTGCCTTTCAGCCCTACATAAACTGCCTGCCTGGGCTGCCTTTCAGCCCTACATAAACTGTCTGTCTGGGCTGCCTTTCAGCCCTACAGTAGCTGTCTGCCTGGGCTGCCTTTCAGCCCTACAGTAGCTGTCTGTCTGGGCTGCCTTTCAGCCCTACAGTAGGTGTCTGTCTGGGCTGCCTTTCAGCCCTACAGTAGCTGTCTGTCTGGGCTGCCTTTCAGTCCTACAGTAGCTGTCTGTCTGGGCTGCCTTTCAGCCCTACAGTAGCTGTCTGCCTGGGCTGCCTTTCAGTCCTACAGTAGCTGTCTGTCTGGGCTGCCTTTCAGCCCTACAGTAGCTGTCTGTCTGGGCTGCCTTTCAGTCCTACAGTAGCTGTCTGTCTGGGCTGCCTTTCAGCCCTACAGTAGCTGTCTGCCTGGGCTGCCTTTCAGCCCTACATAAACTGTCTGTCTGGGCTGCCTTTCAGCCCTACAGTAGCTGTCTGCCTGGGCTGCATTTCAGCCCTACATAAACTGTCTGTCTGGGCTGCCTTTCAGTCCTACATAAACTGTCTGTCTGGGCTGCCTTTCAGTCATACATAAACTGTTTGCCTGGGCTGCCTTTCAGCCCTACAGTAGCTGTCTGCCTGGGCTGCATTTCAGCCCTACATAAACTGTCTGTCTGGGCTGCCTTTCAGCCCTACACAAACTGCCTGCCTGGCCTGCCTTTCAGCCCTACAGTAGCTGTCTGTCTGGGCTGCCTTTCAGTCCTACATAAACTGTCTGCCTGGGCTGCCTTTCAGCCCTACATAAACTGTCTGTCTGGGCTGCCTTTCAGTCCTACAGTAGCTGTCTGCCTGGGCTGCCTTTCAGCCCTACAGTAGCTGTCTGCCTGGGCTGCCTTTCAGCCCTACAGTAGCTGTCTGTCTGGGCTGCCTTTCAGCCCTACATAAACTGTCTGTCTGGGCTGCCTTTCAGCCCTACAGTAGCTGTCTGCCTGGGCTGCCTTTCAGCCCTACATAAACTGTCTGTCTGGGCTGCCTTTCGGTCCTACACTAGGTGTCTGTCTGGGCTGCCTTTCAGCCCTACAGTAGCTGTCTGCCTGGGCTGCATTTATGCCCTACATAAACTGTCTGTCTGGGCTGCCTTTCAGCCCTACACAAACTGCCTGCCTGGCCTGCCTTTCAGCCCTACAGTAGCTGTCTGTCTGGGCTGCCTTTCAGTCCTACATAAACTGTCTGTCTGGGCTGCCTTTCAGCCCTACATAAACTGTCTGTCTGGGCTGCCTTTCAGCCCTACAGTAGCTGTCTGCCTGGGCTGCCTTTCAGCCCTACATAAACTGTCTGTCTGGGCTGCCTTTCAGTCCTACACTAGGTGTCTGTCTGGGCTGCCTTTCAGCCCTACAGTAGCTGTCTGCCTGGGCTGCCTTTCAGTCCTACAGTAGCTGTCTGTCTGGGCTGCCTTTCAGCCCTACAGTAGCTGTCTGCCTGGGCTGCCTTTCAGCCCTACAGAGCAGACTAGAGACATGCCTGCAGACAGAGACCTGCCTACTAGACTCTCATGTCCTTTCCTCTCTAACACAAACATCTCCCAGCCCTGCTACAGGCCCTATCCCTATCATACTGCTTCACACATATACAATATCACATACTGTAAATACTGCAGTGGCACACATTCAACCACACACACACACACACACACACACACACACACATCTTAGTAACACAAAGTCATGGGAGATTCTGAACAAGAAAGTTGTGAAATACAGGAAGTGAATGGACATTAGTATACAACAGTATAATTAGAACAACATTGAGTTAGAAACAGAAAGTATAAATGTACTACAGATATAGGATTTTAATTTGATCACCCTGTTGTTGCAGGAAATTTCAACTCCTGCAAAAATGTCCATTAATTATAATCTGTTGTAATTTCCTGTTGCTGCTGTGAGAAACTGGTCAAATTAAGATCCTACATCTGTATGACTATTTGTCATATCCATACACAAAGCTGGTTAAATGTAGAAAAGAAACAGAACATTGATTGAAATAATACATTCAGTTTTAATTCTGCAGGTTATCCACGTTACCATTGTGAGACTAGTTCCAATACCAGCTATAGCATGTTAGCAAAGCACTACTCAGGGTTCTATCCTCATGTTGCAGCCATGTTGAGTCAATCCAAGCAAAGATAGATGAGACTGGTTTGGGCGGGGTGGGGCGAGGTACAGGGTTGGGTGGAGTTCAGGGTGGGCTGGGGTGGGGAAGTCTACCCCCATTGGAGGACGTTGACACCATCAGGAGTTGGTAGGTCCTGTTCTCCTCCTCTGTCGTCTGTCCTCACGATAGAGGCTGTTCAGATGACAGGGTGACTCTCTCGCTCTCTTTCTCCTTCTCTTTTCTTTGTGTCCCATCCGTCACATCCTGACAGGAGGAAAGAAAACACAAGCCCAGTCATTCCTCCATCCATCTATTCACAGCCCATCCAGTCACTCACTCCGTCTGTATGACAACAAGTCATTGAGATGTCAGAGTGCAGGCAGGGCCGGGACCCGGCCACACACTGTAATTAACACACAGACTGAAGGAGCCAAAGTCTGCATTCCAAATGGCACCCTATTACCCTTATAGTGGGCTACTCTGGACCAGGGCCCATAGGTATCGGGTTAAATGGAGCGCGCTACATGGGGAATAGGGTGCCATTTGGGAAACATCTAATGAGCCAATCAAAGAGCCATGGTGGCTATGAAAAGGCCAGCGTACTGCAGAGTAATGTCTGCTGAGTTGAAATGCCAACAGGATGGGATAATTCAACTGTATTTCTGACTAAGGAAGAGAACTGCTGACCAGAGAGGCAGCAGTTACAGAAAAGAGGGTGGTGGCAACACCACGTAGGTCTATGAAGGAGATGGTTAAGTATTGTTGTATGGTGACAGGACAATCAAGGAGCTACAGGGATGTATGCAGACTCATATAAGTGAGTTATTTAAGTGTGTGTGTGTGTGTGTGTGTGTGTGTGTGTGTGTGTGTGTGTGTGTGTCTGTGTGTGTCTGTGTGTGTCTGTGTGTGTGTGTGTGTCCGCTTATGTGTGTCTGCGACTGACCTCCAGAGGAGTGACTCCACCCTGTTGATGATGTCGGCCAGGTCAAAGGGCAGAGGCATGCTGGGGTCATCGTCAGCCCAAAACGGCCGGTCCACGGGGGCCTCTTCTGGGGGCAGGGTCTGGGCCAGGCTGGAATGGCACCTGGAGGGACAGACAAGGACAGGAAATAACAGGACAGGTCAGACACTCCTCTGGACATAAATCCCCTCCTATACAGACGTCACCATCATTACACATTGTTACACAGAAGCAATGTGAATCAACAGTGGTGGTTCACTATATAACACAGAAAATGAGATCTGTATCTGACTGAGAGTGAGTTTGAGCAGATCACACAATAACGGGAGGTAATTGTTGGGTGAGTGTGGAGTGTGTTTTCTGTAAACACACAGGGAGGACCAATGTGTGTTTGACCAGGAGGCAGTGGGCTTGTGTTTCCTCTCCAGTTCTCTTTATGACTTCCAATAGACTGGTCCCTATTAGACCCTGCAGGGTGTAGGGCTGTGTGTGTGTGTGTGTGTGACCTGATGAGTCAGGAATGTTTTGTAAGTAGCCCTACATGGGTGTGTGATCAGTGTGTGTTGTGGTTTAAACCGTCAATATGATGACAAAGCAACAGTATCCTCAGTGATTAATGCTCCAGTCATTTCCACACAGCCAGATGGTTTCTCTGGAAAGCCCTCTCCTTTCATCCAGTCAGAACAAGAGAGACAGAAAGAGAAACAGCCCTCTGATGTTATTACATGGTGTTTCTACAGTACTCTAAATTATATGATTAATGGATTATGACTTCTACTGTTTCCACCACCTAGTCTGTTGGATCAAAATGGATACCAAAGCATCACGGTATGAGACGTCTCAGTAGGAATCAGTATTGTATTTACACAGGTGACTTGGTGGCAGTCTGGACTGTCAATGTAAATCTGTCTTCCATAGCGACAAATGAGGCTGACCCCTGACCTGGAAGTGAAGGAGGGGATGGGTGGGAGGGGCCGGTGGTGAGGGGTTGTGGTCACAGTTACTCCTTACTTCACAATCTCCTCCTCCTTCTGCTTCTGAAATAGAAGCTGGTTGGTGTCTGACTCCCTGACACCCTACCTCCCCATCCCTACCCCAGGCATCCTGCTTCCCCCTGCCTCCCCACCCCCCTACAGTCTCTAGGGTCCCTAACAGTGTGTTATGGATGTGACGGGGAGGTCGTTAATGTGGCCAGGGAACAGGCAGTCCAGGCCATCCCTGCCTCAATTGGCCGTTCTATATTTCAACCAAGGGCCACTTAATGCTGGAGTAGTTGTTCAGCTAAGTGGTACCATTCAGCTGTGGTCTAACCCTCTGATAGGTAGTGCATTACACCAAGAGGACGGTATTAACATACACCATCCACATATATCTTCCAGGCCTCAGATCAGGGGCCTGATAATAGAATGTGTTAACATGGTCTAAGTACCATTATGTAGCAGATGACTTGATAAATAATAGGATCAGCTGACCTTGGGGCTGCACGACAAGACATGGGTCTAAATGTTCTCATGATTTATTTAGGGGCAGAATTACAGGAAGCGCCACTTCAGAGAGAGGACGACGGACACGCCAGGCATAAATATAGAACTGGATGAAAAGAGACACACAGAGAATAGAGGTACGCCTCACACGCACACGTTCTGCTGACATCAGCGGACAGACACCAAAGGCCATGGGAACACAGTGCCGTTTGAGTTTGAGAGTGAATTAACTATTCATGTTAGACTGGTACAATAGAAAACACTGGCCTCTTTTCGGCTGTCCTGAACAAGGAAATGAAGATAGACCATGTAAATATGTGGTGAAGTTCATTATGTGGTAATACTGTACTCATCTGACAGAGAATCTAACCGTATTAAACTGGAACGGAGAGGTCTGTTTAACCAGAGATGCAGTAGTTATGAGGATGAGAGTTGTGTCAAATATAATAGAGGCAAGGACATTCAACCCACTACCTCCAATAGCTGCAAATACCACACCTTCACTTAACCGCTAAAATGGAATGAAAAAATTCAATATCTAGTCTGGTACCTTAAACTCTCATAGAAATGCATTGTGAGCCACAGCACTATACACATTCTCACAAATCACCACTTTCCCCTGGGAAAACAGCACCTTAAAGGTAAGGTCAAAGACAAAGAGGAGGGAGAGCGGGATGGAGAAAGAGAGGCAGAGCTAGAGGACTAGGAGTGTGTTTGTGAGTCTACAGTGTTCCAACGGATTAACCCTAGACAGATATGGGCTAACTATCCCATCTGGTGCTCTCTCGCCCACTCGCTCAGGAGAGATTGGCAATACAATCACTCATTTCAATTTGCCCTGAAACCCTATAGCCCGGCAGGCCTGCTCAAATAGTATGCTAATGTGAAAGGAATCTGAGCTTCTATCGCCTTTTATTCCACAGAGGCCTTCCATAGTGCAGCCACACACTGCACTTGAACTGTTCTGTCTGCCTGCCTCCTAAAAGGCACCCTATTCCCCATATAGTGCACTACTTTTGATCAGATTCCTTTAGCCCTGGTTCAAAGTAGTGCAATAAATAGTGAATAGGATGCCATTTGGGCCGCAGAGTCTGTGGCAAGGAGGGGGCTATAGGGCTCTAGCTGGCGGAGAAGCTCACCATAGGACCCAGGCTCCGGCCCCACACTGCTCTGCTCAAACTAACCACTTTAGCTAAAGTGAGTGTTAATTATGGACAGGCAAAGCAGTCAATAAAAGGTTAATGTAAAAGTCAAAGGATAAATTCCTTTAAGCATTGCATCATTCCACCATCTCCGCGACCGACACGGTGCTCGCAGGTCTCTCCTAATCAATACGTTTTACTGTAATGCGCTCCCCATCGATTTCCCCCTGGCTCAGCCCTCCCTCCTCAGCCCACTCACTGCCCTGCCTGGTAAAGAAAGGAGAGAGAAAGAGAGGGAGAGAAAGAGAGGGAGAGAAAGAGAGGGAGAGAAAGAGAGGCGAGAGAAAGAGGGAGAAAAAGAGAGGGGGAAGAAAAATACATCCATTGCTGCAAGTAAATAAAATGATTAACCTCTGCTTCACTTTGTTCTCTCTCTCTTTCTCTCTCTCTTTCTCTCTCTCTCTATTTGTTGGGAGTGCCTGGCTGGTCCAGAGATCAACATGATCAGCATCAGGAGCCCTCCATCTCTCTCTCTCTCTATTTGTTGGGAGTGCCTGGCTGGTCCAGAGATCAACATGATCAGCATCAGGAACCCTCCATCTCTCTCTCTCTCTCTATTTGTTGGGAGTGCCTGGCTGGTCCAGAGATCAACATGATCAGCATCAGGAACCCTACATCTCTCTCTCTCTCTCTCTATTTGTTGGGAGTGCCTGGCTGGTCCAGAGATCAACATGATCAGCATCAGGAACCCTCCATCTCTCTCTCTCTCTCTCTATTTGTTGGGAGTGCCTGGCTGGTCCAGAGATCAACATGATCAGCATCAGGAACCCTCCATCTCTCTCTCTCTCTCTCTATTTGTTGGGAGTGCCTGGCTGGTCCAGAGATCAACATGATCAGCATCAGGAACCCTCCATCTCTCTCTCTCTCTCTATTTGTTGGGAGTGCCTGGCTGGTCCAGAGATCAACATGATCAGTATCAGGAACCCTCCATCTCTCCACTAGCCATGTAATTGTGCTGAGTCCACTCCTGCCACCAGGGCCATACATTAAAAGCCTCTCTGCTCTTAACAGGATGGAGAGCCGCCTAATAGACAACGTCAGTGCTTCCGACTCATGCAATAACACTGATAAATGCCACGATTGTGTCAGGCCAAGTGGAAAAAAAGCAGGCTAACATAGATAGCAGACAACACTTATTGTGTTATTGCTACAGGAGATCATTTGTAACCACACATGGGAGTAAATGGAGACTGTTTGATAAAGACATTATGTATGGAATAGGTAGGGTGGGGCTGCTGCCTGATGGAAATTCCTTTTAAGGAGATGGGTTGTGATATGTCTCTTTGTGTGTGTGTGTGTGTGTGAGAGAGAGCCTCAGTTCACCTGGTTCCTCATTTTCTCCCCTACACCCACAGTTCAGTCCTTTACAACTCTGCAGGTGTGAGGTTTTATGGCCTTGCCAGCGAAGCCACAAACCAGAGAATGCAATCAAACAAGTCATGCAGAAACAGGCATGTGTCTCATAAATTCAGACTAGCCGCCGACGGTGATGTACGCAATCATGTTGCCCAGGATGACAGCGGTTCAGCGGGCATGTCTCGCCTGTACCTGCACACATCTCTGTCTTGTGTAAGAGTCAGTGGAACTGTGTGGAGTCATGTACTATACTGTAAGGTTCAGGGGTAACTGTGTGGAGTCATGTACTATACTGTAAGGTTCAGGGGTAACTATGTGGAGTCATGTACTATACTGTAAGGTTCAGTGGTAACTGTGTGGAGTCATGTACTATACTGTAAGGTTCAGTGGTAACTATGTGGAGTCATGTACTACACTGTAAGGTTCAGGGGTAACTGTGTGGAGTCATGTACTATACTATAAGGTTCAGTGGTAACTATGTGGAGTCATGTACTATACTGTAATACTGTACTATACTGTAAGGTTCAGTGGTAACTGTGTGGAGTCATGTACTATACTATAAGGTTCAGGGGTAACTATGTGGAGTCATGTACTATACTATAAGGTTCAGGGGTAACTGTGTGGAGTCATGTACTATACTGTAAGGTTCAGTGGTAACTGTGTGGAGTCATGTACTATACTGTAATACTGTACTATACTATAAGGTTCAGGGGTAACTATGTGGAGTCATGTACTATACTATAAGGTTCAGGGGTAACTATGTGGAGTCATGTACTATACTATAAGGTTCAGGGGTAACTGTGTGGAGTCATGTACTATACTGTAAGGTTCAGGGGTAACTGTGTGGAGTCATGTACTATACTGTAAGGTTCAGTGGTAACTGTGTGGAGTCATGTACTATACTGTAATACTGTACTATACTGTAAGGTTCAGTGGTAACTGTGTGGAGTCATGTACTATACTGTAAGGTTCAGGGGTAACTGTGTGGAGTCATGTACTATACTGTATACTTCAGGGGTAACTATGTGGAGTCACGTACTATACTATAAGGTTCAGGGGTAACTATGTGGAGTCATGTACTATACTGTAAGGTTCAGGGGTAACTATGTGGAGTCATGTACTATACTGTAAGGTTCAGGGGTAACTATGTGGAGTCATGTACTATACTGTAAGGTTCAGTGGTAACTGTGTGGAGTCATGTACTATACTGTAAGGCTCAGGGGTAACTGTGTGGAGTCATGTACTATACTGTAAGGTTCAGGGGTAACTGTGTGGAGTCATGTACTATACTATAAGGTTCAGTGGTAACTATGTGGAGTCATGTACTATACTGTAATACTGTACTATACTGTAAGGTTCAGTGGTAACTGTGTGGAGTCATGTACTATACTATAAGGTTCAGGGGTAACTATGTGGAGTCATGTACTATACTATAAGGTTCAGGGGTAACTGTGTGGAGTCATGTACTATACTGTAAGGTTCAGTGGTAACTGTGTGGAGTCATGTACTATACTGTAATACTGTACTATACTATAAGGTTCAGGGGTAACTATGTGGAGTCATGTACTATACTGTAATACTGTACTATACTGTAAGGTTCAGTGGTAACTGTGTGGAGTCATGTACTATACTATAAGGTTCAGGGGTAACTATGTGGAGTCATGTACTATACTATAAGGTTCAGGGGTAACTGTGTGGAGTCATGTACTATACTGTAAGGTTCAGGGGTAACTGTGTGGAGTCATGTACTATACTGTAAGGTTCAGTGGTAACTGTGTGGAGTCATGTACTATACTGTAATACTGTACTATACTGTAAGGTTCAGTGGTAACTGTGTGGAGTCATGTACTATACTGTAAGGTTCAGGGGTAACTGTGTGGAGTCATGTACTATACTGTAAGGTTCAGGGGTAACTATGTGGAGTCATGTACTATACTGTAAGGTTCAGTGGTAACTATGTGGAGTCATGTACTATACTGTAAGGTTCAGGGGTAACTATGTGGAGTCATGTACTATACTGTAAGGTTCAGGGGTAACTATGTGGAGTCATGTACTATACTGTAAGGTTCAGTGGTAACTGTGTGGAGTCATGTACTATACTGTAAGGTTCAGGGGTAACTGTGTGGAGTCATGTACTATACTGTAAGGTTCAGGGGTAACTATGTGGAGTCATGTACTATACTATAAGGTTCAGGGGTAACTGTGTGGAGTCATGTACTATACTGTAATACTGTACTATACTGTAAGGTTCAGTGGTAACTGTGTGGAGTCATGTACTATACTGTAAGGTTCAGGGGTAACTATGTGGAGTCATGTACTATACTGTAATACTGTACTATACTGTAAGGTTCAGTGGTAACTGTGTGGAGTCATGTACTATACTGTAAGGTTCAGGGGTAACTGTGTGGAGTCATGTACTATACTGTAAGGTTCAGGGGTAACTATGTGGAGTCATGTACTATACTGTAAGGTTCAGTGGTAACTATGTGGAGTCATGTACTATACTGTAAGGTTCAGTGGTAACTGTGTGGAGTCATGTACTATACTGTAAGGTTCAGGGGTAACTGTGTGGAGTCATGTACTATACTGTAAGGTTCAGGGGTAACTGTGTGGAGTCATGTACTATACTGTAAGGTTCAGGGGTAACTATGTGGAGTCATGTACTATACTGTAAGGTTCAGTGAGGCTGCGTGGTATGTAGCCTGTGCTCTTTAATTTGCCCACAGTCCTACTGGGGTCAAGCCCCACAGTGGTAGGTACAGCAGAGCGTGGGTAGGGCAACGTCCCAACAGCTTCCTCAGGATCAATCCACTAACCACTATTGTCTGCAGACAGACTGTGCTGACTGTGCTCTTCGTGAGTGTATGAGGTGGGTGACTGTGGAGGAGAGGAATAGGGGGAGCGGGCGGGGCATCAAATGCGTGACATATGTTCCTTTCATTTTGACTCCTTTTAAAGAGCCCCTGCTAATAAAACTAACATCTGATCCCTCCAATTAATGGCTGTGGAAAACACGCAAATGCCTTTTGGTCGGGAGCAGGGGCTGAGGCTGCTCTCTTCCCCAACGCCCCCCCCCCCCCCCTTGTAACAATGAGGGAGCTACCTTTGGGTGGGACGCCCCGCCACCCCACCACAGCCAGACTCAGACCCTGTGAGGTCCCCTTCCATCCAGCTGCAGTCTGATGTGCGTCTTCTCATTAAACCACATGAAACAAATAGGAGACTTTATTATTTGACTTTATTAGAGCCTGCAGGACTCCTACATGACAGCAGTGGGAACACAGGACCTGTCGGTCTGGGCTGCGGCACGTACGACCACACCATGTGCACTTCTGCTCTCCGCAATACTCTGTGCTGCATGATTCAATAACTAGGTGAATGAGGCATTGATAAAAAGCAGAGCTCATCAGAGCAGAGCACACCAAGTCTCACACCAAGGTTGTTTGATGTGGGCTGGCTAGGTGGGTTGTTGAGTGTCTGGAGCCTCCACCAACCAGACCCAAAACACCAAGCAGCAAGGTAGTCGCTAAATATCCTTTATAATTGGGGCCATAAAACAGAATTGCAGTCTGGACTTGCTAAGGAGGAGCCAGGCAAACTGCTGCTGTTGCTCTCAAACCAGGTGGACGTCCATTAGTCGTTTAACAGGGTGACAAATTACCCAACACCACAGCCCTACTCTGCTACAACTCTCCTCTCTTACCTTGGGCTATGGGATGGAATGCAGCCTAATGCCAACATTTACAAGCAGACAACTTTTGTTCAAATGCAATCAGGCTGTAAAGACAAACATATAGAGGTTCTGTCCACTGCTTCTGGCCGTGTGTTCTTCCCACAGGGGCGGGTCATGGGTCATCCCCTAAGGCTGTGTGTGTTCCAAGAGGGATGAAGAGGGCCTCCAAGCCACCTGTGAGAGCTCCATAGTTTCGACTAATGCAGCTGGTTCAGGTCGGAGACCTCAAACTGTAAACAAACTTTTACTCTGGCCATTTCAAGCCATAACGACGACAGCCATGAAGACACCGTGGCTAAAACTCAACAGGGTCCAATGCCTCAACATACCAACACAGCCCCCATAATGCAACATTCTTCCATATATGTGGCCAAATACCAGAGTGAAGAATTTTGATATAGTGAGGGAAAACTAATTAGAGTTGGTTTAAAGAGAAATGTGAGTTTTTCACAGTGACTGTGTTTATTTACACAGCCCAGGAGAGAAAACTGAGCAATAAGAGTCTTGATGCAGAGGGTAAAGAGGTTACGAGCCTGTCAGTGTTTGCAGTTTTTCACAGCCCAGCGGTTGAAGGCCATAAATCTGCTCTGGGATCAGGAAGAGGGTTACTGTGGGGCTGGGAGCCGTAACTCTTTATTTGTGGTGGAACGGCGCACTGTTGCTGTGAAAACTTGTTGTTCCGTGAACGTTCCTGTAAAACGATCATTCCACCACCACCTCTCTTCCACCCTCCACCCCCTCAACTTCATCCCTGGCTCCCCACCCTGCTAGCGCCTTCTGGGCATCATGTAGAGAGAGAGAGAGAGCAATAAGAGAAGATGATGGATGAGGCCTGCCTCGACAGCTATACAGTCTCTCCCCCGACTGACACCTGACCCTGGTCACATGATAAGGTCACCGGAGACTCGCACAATTCCCACCTGTCTGCAGGTGACAATGGCAGGGTCAACCTGGGTTGGCTAATTATAGGTATTGTGCTTCAGATTGCCTGTTACAAGCCATTCTGCTAGCTACGGGGGATGTAGTGTTAAATATCTGAGGCCTTTATGGTGTTAAACTGTGGGCCAGGAGCTTTAAACTGTTGTACAATAGATATTAGGTTTCAGATAGGTGGAGTACATTAATCTGGTTTGAAAAGAGAGAGAAAAGAGATTAGAGGAAGAGACACCACAAATCAACATGTCACATCTTCTTGTACTGCTACAGTTAAAGGTTCGCATTGAGACATCACTTCCTGTGTGACCTCACTGAATGATGACAGTGAGGCTCCTCCCTCATCAGCACATCTCCATATGTAGCTTTTAGAAGGAGATGTAAAGTTAAAGTACGGAACCAGAGAGATTAGGGGAACACCCTCAAACAATGTGAAACCACAGAGCCATTTAAAGACCCAGACAAAGTCAAACGTGTCATTAACATAATGCTGGGGTAATCTAGCAGTGATGATTTCATTGTGGAGGTGTATTGGAAAGAAATATAGCATGGAATGTTACATGGAAAAGGAGGAGAGGAGAGGGGGGGAGAAGAAGAGACAAGAGAAAAGACACTTAGCAGTCTTCCCTGACCAATGTAATAGTATACTACAGAAGGGAGGAATAAAATACATGAATGTTTATTTCCTTTCCATCTGTTAACCCACTTTAAAGAATGTCAAATTAAAATGTTTTAACTTACAAGAAACATTTTCCCATAGACATGAGTGGCTTCTGTAAACAAAGTGGAAAATGTCCCACAGGTCTCCAATACTTTCTCCCAGCCAGAGAACACTGTGTTTTTTTTAAGTGTGGGTGTGTGTGGGTGTGTGTGTGTGGGTGTGTGTGTCAGAGGAGTGTGTTGTTGCCAGGTGTTTAGCCTTCTGAGTCACCTGGTCCTCCTGCTGTGTGAACATGGGTTTTGTTTCACCCTATTAAGTAAATACTGTAATTAAAGGGCACGGCATTTAAAACGCTGCCGTGAAAAGACTGAAACAGAAAGAGAGCAATTTGTTTAGAGGAGCAGGAAGGTAGGCCAGGTCCTGAGGCTTTCAGCACTGAGCAGGGTGCAAGAGTGTACCGCACGGCACAGCACGGCAGCCTAGGAAATGCAATGCAACGGAGGGGGTGAGTGTGTATGTCAGAAAGTGTGTGAAAATGAATATGTCTAATATGTGGTATTGTGTGTTTGGACATGTGTTTATAAGGGTGTGAAGAAGAGAAATACTGTTTGTGTTCAAACAGGTACAAAACGCCACAGTGGATCAAGAACTAATACAAAGAGCTATACAAACATGCGGTTGACCTGTAGTCTAACAGAATGAATATTCACGCCCAGTGATATCAGAGAAAGAACATATTGTGTTTCAGTACACCCAGCCCTTTGTCTACTACACCAACAAAGCAATGCCCATGTCAATATTAAAACATAACCTGACTGTTTAATCTTCCCATATGTAAAGTATGGATTCTCTGAGAATACCACTGGCCTGTTTTAAAGGTCTCTTAAAGGTAAAGTAACAAACGTTAACTTCCCATTCAGAACAATGACAACTAAATGAAGACTAGAGCCATACGCCAGTAGAGAACAGAGATGGATTACACTGTAGGGATAAAGTCTCTCATTCATCTCCTTTCACTCTCAACCCCCCCAAAAAAACTGTCCACCTGCTCTTGTCTCTCCACTACTCCCTATTTCACTGAGGATGTGCCCCTGACTCTAGAACTTAAACCACTGATCCAAGGTCAGCTGTGATTAGGAGAGAGGATAACCCAGTACTGAGACTCATAGACACCCAACTGGCCACACAGAGAAACAGGTCCAAAATCAGACCAATGCAGCTCTGGGTAACTGTTACCACAACATCATTCATCCAGATCCTTACTCTATCCAGAGTCTAGCAAGGCATCTGACACCAGCAGTGGCGCCTAAAGCTGGATCAAGCAGCTGAGGAGCAGGACAAACACAGCTCAGGCAGCTGACTGGTCGAAGCAACACACACACGTACACACGCAGATAAAGAAGGATGATGGGTACAGATGGAGCATCATAGGCCCTCTGGCTGCAGCTCTCAGTGAGCTGTATTTAGGCCCAGCTTTGATGGTGGGTATACAGGGCATAGGGGCTGGGGCAGAGATGAGAGAGGAGAGGGGTTGAAGAAAGAGAGGAAAGGATGATGGCGGAGAGACTAAGAGAGGTTGGGAGAGGCGGGAGAGGAAGAGGGCTAGGAGAGGGTAGGAGAGGAGAGTGGAAGGGGGAGGGGCTAGCTTTCTGGCCACATGGGGATCCAAACATTCTCAGTACAACATCAACATGTCACTGTCCATTCACCCCCCTGCAATCCTCTGCAGCCCCCAGCCTGTATGGCCGATTGAGGCAACTAGCCGACCAGCAGAAACTTCAGCTTTCATTCCGCTTGACTTCCGCTGTCCGCCTCGCAGGAGAGAGAGAGACAGAGACAAAGAGAGAGACAGAGAGAAAGAAACAAGCTGTGAATACGGGAAGAGACAGAAAACAATTGAGAACCTTGCCTTGTTTAATATTTGATGAGTTGGGAGGCTTTGTCTCTGGTTAAATCAGAACAGTGAGAGAGAGTCTGAACCAACAGAGGTAGAGATAAACAGACAACACACACACTTGCCCCCGTAATTAGTCGCTGTCCTCTCCGCTCATGTCGCAGGTGAGGCTGTTGTCAGTCGTATAACAGAGGGAGACTAGCCAGCACTTCTCCTAGATGGCGGCCATTTTGTTTCAACTGGGCATTCTGTCACTGCTAATAATTTCTCATCCTGAGAGGGGCAGCTTTGCATATGTCTGGCTCTAAGCCACGGCAAACACAATACGATGCAGTTAATGTACTTTTGAAGGAAAAACTAACAAACATCTGTGTAGCACGCCGTCATAATCCACCACACTACCTTCTCTGTACACACTGCCTTCTCTGACTACCTCCACACCTGTTCTCCACCCAGAGCCTTATTGTTTTAGCATACCTCCACACCTGTTCTCCGCCCAAGGCCTTATTGTTTTAGCATACCTCCACACCTGTTCTCCACCCAGAGCCTTATTGATTTAGCATACCTCAACACCTGTTCTCCACCCAGAGCCTTATTGTTTTAGCATACCTCCACACCTGTTCTCCACCCAGAGCCTTATTGTTTTAGCATACCTCCACACCTGTTCTCCACCCAGAGCCTTATTGTTTTAGCATACCTCCACACCTGTTCTCCACCCAGGGCCTTATTGTTTTAGCATACCTCCACACCTGTTCTCCACCCAGGGCCTTATTGTTTTAGCATACCTCCACACCTGTTCTCCACCCAGGGCCTTATTGTTTTAGCATACCTCCACACCTGTTCTCCACCCAGAGCCTTATTGTTTTAGCATACCTCCACACCTGTTCTCCAGCCAGAGCCGTACTGTTTTAGCATACCTCCATACCTGTTCTCCACCCAGGGCCTTATTGTTTTAGCATACCTCTACACCTGTTCTCCACCCAGAGCCTTATTGTTTTAGCATACCTCCACACCTGTTCTCCAGCCAGAGCCGTACTGTTTTAGCATACCTCCATACCTGTTCTCCACCCAGAGCCTTATTGTTTTAGCATACCTCCACACCTGTTCTCCACCCAGAGCCTTATTGTTTTAGCATACCTCCATACCTGTTCTCCACCCAGAGCCTTATTGTTTTAGCATACCTCCACACCTGTTCTCCACCCAGAGCCTTATTGTTTTAGCATACCTCCATACCTGTTCTCCACCCAGAGCCTTATTGTTTTAGCATACCTCCATACCTGTTCTCCACCCAGAGCCTTATTGTTTTAGCATACCTCTACACCTGTTCTCCACCCAGGGCCTTATTGTTTTAGCATACCTCCATACCTGTTCTCCACCCAGAGCCTTATTGTTTTAGCATACCTCTACACCTGTTCTCCACCCAGAGCCTTATTGTTTTAGCATACCTCCATACCTGTTCTCCACCCAGGGCCTTATTGTTTTAGCATACCTCTACACCTGTTCTCCACCCAGAGCCTTATTGTTTTAGCATACCTCCACACCTGTTCTCCAGCCAGAGCCGTACTGTTTTAGCATACCTCCATACCTGTTCTCCACCCAGAGCCTTATTGTTTTAGCATACCTCCACACCTGTTCTCCACCCAGAGCCTTATTGTTTTAGCATACCTCCATACCTGTTCTCCACCCAGAGCCTTATTGTTTTAGCATACCTCCACACCTGTTCTCCACCCAGAGCCTTATTGTTTTAGCATACCTCCATACCTGTTCTCCACCCAGAGCCTTATTGTTTTAGCATACCTCCATACCTGTTCTCCACCCAGAGCCTTATTGTTTTAGCATACCTCTACACCTGTTCTCCACCCAGGGCCTTATTGTTTTAGCATACCTCCATACCTGTTCTCCACCCAGAGCCTTATTGTTTTAGCATACCTCTACACCTGTTCTCCACCCAGAGCCTTATTGTTTTAGCATACCTCCATACCTGTTCTCCACCCAGGGCCTTATTGTTTTAGCATACCTCCCCACCTGTTCTCCACTCAGAGCCTTATTGTTTTAGCATACCTCCATACCTGTTCTCCACCCAGAGCCTTATTGTTTTAGCATACCTCCATACCTGTTCTCCACCCAGAGCCTTATTGTTTTAGCATACCTCCATACCTGTTCTCCACCCAGAGCCTTATTGTTTTAGCATACCTCTACACCTGTTCTCCAGCCAGGGCCTTATTGTTTTAGCATACCTCCACACCTGTTCTCCAGCCAGGGCCTTATTGTTTTAGCATACCTCCACACCTGTTCTCCACCCTGGGCCTTATTGTTTTAGCATACCTCCCCACCTGTTCTCCACTCAGACATTAAACACTCAGGTGACTCAATGACAAAATGTTATTGCTTTAATAAAAAAAAACACAGATTAAAACACTGCAGTCTTTTAGAAGGAAATGTCCTGTATTTAGAAATAAGTGTCTGGTTGCCAACTTATCTCTTTCTGTGAAACACACTGGGTTATGTTACAGAAATTGCTGAGCACCATAGTAGACACGCTGTATTGGTCTTGGTGTGTGTGTCTGTATCTCAGTGTCTTATCTAGCACCTGTGACAGCTCTGACTCAAAGACACCCAGGGACTGAACCAACTAACGCTGGGGACAAAAATGTGTCACAGCAGCAGTGGCTTCTGGGGGTTCATACACTACACCCATCTGTCATTAGATTACGCACGCACACACGCACACGCACACACACACACACACACACACACACACACACGTGAGTGAACTGCCTTGTGTTAAGCTCATGGGGAGTAACGTTGGCTCCATATATCTCTCTCTCTCCCAGTTCCCTACATACACAGATCACATGTGCCAACACCACGACAATCCCAGGCTCTTGTGAATTAATCTACGTTAAGCTTGAATTAACATAGACATACATCCTGCTCTGCAGGATCCTCGGATTCAGGCCCTGGATTGATTTATGCCCCATGTGAGTTCCTCTCAGCGAGCAGACCTGTCACACGCTGTTGTGTCAAAGGCTAACGGCTCTGTGACTTATGTCTTCCTGTAGCCTGAGGATATCACAATAGAGCACTGTGCCATGGAGGGTACTGTAGGTAGGGCTGGGTTCTAACAGGGTGACAGTGAGGATAACGGCGCCACCTAATGGCTGAGACACACCTGGTGACAGGTGTGGGCATAGGAGGGGGCACAGGGGCAGAGAGAGAGAGAGAGAAAGAGGGTTAGCCAGCAAACACGGTCAGTCACCTGATCAATGGTACCACTTTCATGGCGCCTGTGTCCGTCTGTGTCCTCACCTCAGTCCACTCCAGCCCCACACAAACACACGTTAGGTTAGGAGGTGAAAAGAGGGGTATTTAACACACCAGCTAACCTGCAGACAGACTTTATCAGCTGGACAAATCAATAGGGCTGTCTGAGAGCAGAGGTGTGTCCTGCATGGTGCTGGAGGGGAGCTGCAGGGGTTACCTCTGGCTTCCTGCTCCCCCGGATCTCCACCCCAGCCCCCCGGACCTCCACCCCAGCCCCCCGGACCTCCACCCCAGCCCCCCCGCCCCTCCTGGGGCCACTGTACCCGTCTCCTCTCCCCCCATCGATTCTGCCTCAGTGCCCAGTATAGTCCACTACAGCCTCCCACCCACACGGCAGAACAACAGCCTCATCAACTCTGAGTGGTGTAGACACTGTTTTCAGCCCACAGGGAGAGAGGAAGAGCACACAGAAAACAGGACCCACGTTCAGAAATGTAACAGTATAGACACACACAACTGTTTATACTGCGTCCTGTGGGTTCAGACTGCCTGATTCCCTAGTACATACAGCACAGAGCATGTTCCTGCTACAAATGGCTTTCTCGTGTCGTGGTCTTACTCACTGGGACCCAGGGTATCTGCCTGCACACAAAGGACAGACATTCCCCTGACAGACATTTCTCCCGAACTCTGAGGATTTAATGCTCTAAAAAGCAGGAGACGACAACACCCCCCCCCTGTTACCTACTTACCTTCAATAATGGTTAACATCCTAAGACAGGAGATATGGAGATCACCGTCCTGTACAATGCTCCACGTCTTTGTCTGGTAGCTGGTTCTGTTCTGACATTTGGGGCCATGTGAAAGAGCAGATGTTCACAGACAAACACAGGAACAGAGAGACTACACTTACACACTGGAACACACACACACACACAGCAGAACATATATAGGCGTTGGCGTCTGCCACGGCCCCTGGGCTTCCACTAGCCCCCAGGACAGGTACAATCCGTCCCAGACAACCTAATGCGCACACACACACACACACACACACACACACACACACACACACACACACACACACACACACACACACACACACACACACACACACACACACACACACACACACACACACACACACACACACACACACACACACACACACACACACACAGCTAGTGAACTGCAAGTGAACGACCTGATCTGACCTTCAGAGACTATTCTTCTACCTTGGAGCTGATACCAGGGGAGAGATGTCTAGTTTCTTCATAGGGCAACTTCCTCCATCTCATCAAAACCATGACTGACAAGACGTTCAATGCCTCTTGGCAGCAAACAACACTGCAGAGCTGATTTAAAAGTACAATGGGGTGGAGGGAGATTTCAGGGGTTAAACTAAGAGATGGGAAGTGAGCTAGAGCCAGAGGAGAGAGCAGGGAAAGAAAAGAGAGAAAAGAGGGAAAGAAAAGAAGAGAGGTGAAGAATCAGTTTCCACCAAGGACTGCAGGCACAGTTATGGAAATGGGTGGCTGGCAGCTTCCTCTGCTAACTGTAAACAGGATCTTGGTAAGGCATATAGCCTCCAGCCAGGCCCGGGGAGCCTGGCACCATTACAATGCACCACCGCACCGCTCCTATTCCTCTCCCCGTCCAAACCTCCTTCCTTCCTTCTCTCCCCCCCCTCCCTCCCTCCCTCCCAAACCTGCCCAGACTTCAGTATTTAGTAATAGATGAACAGGGGGGCAGAACCGTCCCACACACATCCTGACACCAAATACATGACATGTTCCCATGTCTCCTCCACCAAACTACAAAGAGCCTCTTTTGTTTCCCTAAAGAGACACCCACAGTAGAAGCATTGAGTAGTTGTTGTAGTTGTCTAGTCACACCTCGCAGATGTTGCAACACTTGGTACTGGGCTATATAAATCAGGGAGAAACAGGGTGTCTCTCGTTGTGTAATAGCTAGAGAACATTTATTACGGGTAATTACTAGGTGAACACACTGTTGGGTTTAGTAAGATGTCACACTTTGGCACTGCCAGTCTTGGGTTTGCCAGGCTGCAGATGGGGATACAGCACCACAGAGGGTTCTGATATTGGGCCCAAACACCAGCCAGAGCTTTCACTCAGTGCCCTGAGGCTGCCAAGGCCGAGGCTAGCATTATAAGGGTACACACTTCCATCGATAGCTTGAATAAGACATATGGTAAGATCAGTCATATAGCACTCCTCAACTGTAACCACTTCTGTTCTCTCCTTTCCTTTGAGAGCAGCTTCCTCTCTCAGATCCTTTGCTTTGAGAGCAGCTTCCTCTCTCAGATAATATCCTTTGAGAGCAGCTTCCTCTCTCAGATCCTTTCCTTTGAGAGTAGCTTCCTCTCTCAGATCCTTTCCTTTGAGAGCAGCTTCCTCTCTCAGATCCTTTCCTTTGAGAGCAGCTTCCTCTCTCAGATCCTTTCCTTTGAGAGCAGCTTCCTCTCTCAGATCCTTTCCTTTGAGAGCAGCTTCCTCTCTCAGATCCTTTCCTTTGAGAGCAGCTTCCTCTCTCAGATCCTTTCCTTTGAGAGCAGCTTCCTCTCTCAGATCCTTTCCTTTGAGAGCAGCTTCCTCTCTCAGATCCTTTCCTTTGAGAGCAGCTTCCTCTCTCAGATCCTTTCCTTTGAGAGCAGCTTCCTCTCTCAGATCCTTTCCTTTGAGAGCAGCTTCCTCTCTCAGATCCTTTCCTTTGAGAGCAGCTTCCTCTCTCAGATCCTTTCCTTTGAGAGCAGCTTCCTCTCTCAGATCCTTTCCTTTGAGAGCAGCTTCCTCTCTCAGATCCTTTCCTTTGAGAGCAGCTTCCTCTCTCAGATCCTTTCCTTTGAGAGCAGCTTCCTCTCTCAGATCCTTTCCTTTGAGAGCAGCTTCCTCTCTCAGATCCTTTCCTTTTAGAGTAGCTTCCTCTCTCAGATCCTTTCCTTTCTGACCTCCATCATATCCTTATGTATGTCTCACTCGGGTTCTGGGTTTGACTGTACTGTATGTCTCACCCGGGTTCTGTACAGTACCAGTCAAAAGTTTGGACACACCTACTCATTCAAGGGTTTTTCTTTATTTTCTACATAGTAGAATAATAGTGAAGACATCAAAACTATGAAATAACACATATGGAATCATGCAGTAACCATCATGCAATAACCAATATATTTTATATTTGACATTCTTCAAAGTAGCCACCCTTTGCCTTGATAACAGCTTTGCACACTCTTGGCATTCTCTCAACCAGCTTCATGAGGTGGTCACCTGGAATGCATTTCACCTAACAGGTGTGCCTTGTTAAAAGTTACTTTGCGGAATTTGCTCAAATAAGCAAAGAGAAACAACAGTCCATCATAACTTTAAGACATGAAGGTCAGTCAATGTGGAAAATTTCAAGATCCATTCAAGATTCAAAATCCATCAAGCGCTATGATGAAACTGGCTCTCACGAGGACCGCCACAGGAAAGGAAGACCCAGAGTTACCTCTGCTGCAGAGGATAAGTTCATTAGAGTTAACTGCACTTCAGATTGCAGCCCAAATAAATGCTTCACAGAGTTCAAGTAACATACACATCTCAACATCAACTGTTCAGAGGAGACTGTGTGAATCAGGCCTTCATTGTCGAATTGCTGGAAAGAAACCAATACTAAAGGACACCAATAAGAAGAAGAGACTTGGTGGAAATCTGTCCTTTGGTCTGATGAGTCCAAATTTGAGATTTTTGGTTCCCAACCGCCGTGTCTTTGTGAAACGCAGAATAGGTGAACGGATGATCTCCGCATTTGTGGTTCCCACCGTGATGCATTGAGGAGGAGGTGTGATGGTGTTGGGGTGCTTTGCTGGTGGCACTGTCTGTGATTTATTTAGAATTCAAGGTACACTTAATCACCATGGCTACCCCAGCATTCTGTACAAATACACCATCCCATCTGGTTTGCGCTTAGTGGGACTATCATTTGTTTTTCAACAGTACAATGACCCAACACACCTCCAGGCTGTGTAAGGGCTATTTGACCAAGAAGGAGAGTGATGGAGTACTGCATCAGATGACCTGGCCTCCACAATCCCCCGACCTCAACCCATGTGAGATGGTTTGGGGTGAGTTGGACTGCAGAATGAAGGAAAAGCAGCCAACAAGTGCTCAGCATATGTGGGAATTCCTTCAAGACTGTTGGCAAAGCATTCCAGGTGAAGCTGGTTGAGAGAATGCCAAGAGTGTGCAAAGCTGTCATCAAGGCAATGGGTGGCTACTTTGAAGTATCTAAAATATTAAATATATTTTGATTTGTTTCACACTTTTTTGTTTATTACATGTGTGTAATTTCATCGTTTAGATTATCATTATTTTATTTAACTAGGCAAGTGAGTTAAGAACAAATCATTATTTACAATGACGGCCTACCCCGGCCAAACAAGGATGACGCTGGGCCAATTGTGCGCCGCCCTATGGGACTCCAAATCATGGCCAGATGTGATACAGCCTGGATTTGAACTAGGGACTGTAGTGAAGCCTCTGCGCCACTCGGGAGCATGTCTTCACTATTATTCTACAATGTAGAAAATAGTAAAAATAAAGAAAAACATTTGAAATAGGTGTGTCTAAACTCTTGACTGGTACTGTATGTCTCAGACCTGGGTTCTGGGTTTGCCTACAGTACTGACTGTAGACTATTGTACTGCCTCTCCAGCAGGCACAGGCCTATCTCCTATCTTCTTCTAAACACATGTAGCTGGCACAATGACATTATATTTGCCTTGCTGCTGAACAAAGTGTCCCATCGTAATTCGGGACCTAACACAAAAGTAAACAACTTCATCTTGTCTGGAAATATGTGTCACTGTGATTGCATTAAGCTGTCCATCGCCACAACAGCAGAGGGGAGAGGAGTGTGTTGTAATTAACGATTGGGTTCGGTATGTGTGTATCCCCTCCACTGCTCTCCTTCAAACAAACCCATCCTGTGGGAAGCCATTGTTTGGACTGCATCATCACGGGTAGCCTTTTATTTACAGATTTTAATTGCTCTGGTGATATGTGGGTAAAAACACCCTGTCATAATCAGCCCACAATACAACTGCTACTCTTTCTGACAATCACAACAAAATGGTCCAGTGTGTGAAGAAAATGAAGGAGAGAAGTGGACGGAGGAGGAATGAAGGAGAGAAGTGGAGGGAGGAGGAATGAAGGACAGAAGTGGAGGGAGGAGGAATGAAGGAGAGAAGTGGAGGGAGGAGGAATGAAGGAGAGAAGTGGAGGGAGGAGAAATGAAGGAGAGAAGTGGAGGGAGGAGGAATGAAGGAGAGAAGTGGAGGGAGGAGGAATGAAGGAGAGAAGTGGAGGGAGGAGGAATGAAGGAGAGAAGTGGAGGGAGGAGGAATGAAGGAGAGAAGTGGAGGGAGGAGAAATGAAGGAGAGAAGTGGAGGGAGGAGGAATGAAGGAGAGAAGTGGAGGGAGGAGGAATGAAGGAGAGAAGTGGAGGGAGGAGGAATGAAGGAGAGAAGTGGAGGGAGGAGGAATGAAGGAGAGAAGTGGAGGGAGGAGGAATGAAGGAGAGAAGTGAAGGGAGGAGGAATGAAGGAGAGAAGTGGAGGGAGGAGGAATGAAGGAGAGAAGTGGAGGGAGGAGGAATGAAGGAGAGAAGTGGAGGGAGGAGGAATGAAGGAGAGAAGTGGAGGGAAGAGGAATGAAGGAGAGAAGTGGAGGGAAGAGGAATGAAGGAGAGAAGGAGGGAGGAGGAATGAAGGAGAGAAGTGAAGGGAGGAGGAATGAAGGAGAGAAGTGGAGGGAGGAGGAATGAAGGAGAGAAGTGAAGGGAGGAGGAATGAAGGAGAGAAGTGAAGGGAGAAGGAATGAAGGAGAGAAGTGGAGGGAGGAGGAATGAAGGAGAGAAGTAGAGGGAGGAGGAATGAAGGAGAGAAGTGGAGGGAGGAGGAATGAAGGAGAGAAGTGGATGGAGGAGGAATGAAGGAGAGAAGGAGGGAGGAGGAATGAAGGAGAGAAGTGAAGGGAGGAGGAATGAAGGAGAGAAGTGGAGGGAGGAGGAATGAAGGAGAGAAGTGAAGGGAGGAGGAATGAAGGAGATAAGTGAAGGGAGGAGGAATGAAGGAGAGAAGTGGAGGGAGGAGGAATGAAGGAGAGAAGGAGGGAGGAGGAATGAAGGAGAGAAGTGAAGGGAGGAGGAATGAAGGAGAGAAGTGGAGGGAGGAGGAATGAAGGAGAGAAGTGAAGGGAGGAGGAATGAAGGAGAGAAGTGAAGGGAGGAGGAATGAAGGAGAGAAGAGGAGGGAGGAGGAATGAAGGAGAGAAGTGGAGGGAGGAGGAATGAAGGAGAGAAGTGGAGGGAGGAGGAATGAAGGAGAGAAGTGGAGGGAGGAGGAATGAAGGAGAGAAGTGGAGGGAGGAGGAATGAAGGAGAGAAGTGGAGGGAGGAGGAATGAAGGAGAGAAGTGGAGGGAGGAGGAATGAAGGAGAGAAGTGGAGGGAGGAGGTAGAAAAATGTAACATAAAGCATAAGGAGGGGAATAGTTGGGATGCAAATTGTCGGAATGTTGCTTCCATTTTCCCAGAGAGAGGAACTAATCCGAGTGAGAGGGATGGCAGGAAGCAGAGCTGAGGCTCAGGGAGAGGGGACCAGGAATGAGTGCTCCAGCACTTCAAAGTGACAACCGTGAGGAGCTCACCATCCCCGGACCTCCAGAGCGGAACCGCAGAGGAGACATCATGCGCTGCGACCGGAACTCAACTGCTCACGCTGGCATCACAACAGAGACACGAGAGAGAGGAGGGGTAGGTCACCTACACTGTACAGATTACTGTCAGCAAGGCTGGGGTCTGGGCCTGTCAACTCAACTCAACTCTGTCACCTATACTGTACAGCAGGAGCTCCACAGACAACTACTAGCACGGCTGTAGCTAAAACTCTACTAACTGTCTAGGACTCATAGATACAGTTTGTCTGCCTGCGAGCATATAAAGTGAATTGACTGTTTTCAGAGTGGTATACAATTAAAGAGTAAAACACTCTGAAAAGTATGACTTCAGCATTTTCCAGAAGACAGAGTCTGGCTATGGACAGAACAATGACAGCATGCAGTCTGTAGATTAGGAAAAGCAACACGCTGAGGAAAATACTGTTTTATTTAAGTATGTCAAATGCTATCCCATTAGCATGCCTATGTGCTAAAGGTAATACAAACACTGTGGGCATCAAAGGGCCATGAAAAATTTAACAGCCAATCAGAAGGCAATTATTCAATTTAATCTCCTGGAGGCAGCCAATGGGGAAGAGCCTGCGGAGATGGTCGCCTGGCGGGGTTGAATGCCTTCTGCACATTCCGCAGCATGAACAATCCAAACACTTACCAAGCGTTATGCTCAACTCTCAAACTCTCACCACTCAACTACAGACAAAACTTTCCCAACTATTTTTTCTGTTCTTCTTCTGAATATACAGCCGCTTCGCAATGTTCATACATTAGAGCTAGAGAGTCTACAATTCTTGGTCTTTCTTCAGCTATTGATTGTTTAATTGTGATCTATTGGATAGAGAGACACCCATAACTGTTACTGTTCTAAGAGTTGATTGACCACTTGGTTAAAGATACCAGAATTTGCAAAATATCCTGAGGTTGCAAAGGTCAGTATAGGTCACAGACAAAATACATATATTCACTGCATATGAAGGTTATTTGTTACAGCCTATTGGAATATACCAGTTTTCTCTGTGTATGAAAATGGACCCGTTTTCACTGTGTATAAGTGCTACTAGACCAGAGGCTATGAGAGACGACAGGCAGAGACCACAGGCAGAGACCACAGCCTGGGATGACATCAGAGGATGTGAGGCCTGTCCATCGGCCCTGCTGTAATCGGGAGTTGACACCAGTGTTGTACAGCAGGGGAGTAAGTCTATTGGTTAGTAGGGGAGTAATGCTATTGGTTAGCAGGGGAGTAAGGCTATTGGTTAGCAGGGGAGTAAGGCTATTGGTTAGCAGGGGAGTGAGGCTATTGGTTAGCAGGGGAGTAAGGCTACTGGTTAGCAGGGGAGTAAGGCTATAGGTTAGCAGGGGAGTAATGCTATTGGTTAGCAGGGGAGTAAGGCTATTGGTTAGCAGGGGAGTAAGGCTATTGGTTAGTAGGGGAGTAATGCTATTGGTTAGCAGGGGAGTAAGGCTATTGGTTAGCAGGGGAGTAAGGCTATTGGTTAGCAGGGGAGTGAGGCTATTGGTTAGCAGGGGAGTAAGGCTACTGGTTAGCAGGGGAGTAAGGCTATAGGTTAGCAGGGGAGTAAGGCTATTGGTTAGCAGGGGAGTAAGGCTATTGGTAGCAGGGGAGTAAGGCTATTGGTTAGCAGGGGAGTAAGGCTATTGGTTAGCAGGGGAGTAAGGCTATTGGTTAGCAGGGGAGTAAGGCTATTGGTTAGCAGGGGAGTAATGCTATTGGTTAGCAGAGGAGTAAGGCTATTGGTTAGCAGGGGAGTAAGGCTATTGGTTAGCAGGGGAGTAAGGTTATTGGTTAGCAGGGGAGTAAGGCTACTGGTTAGCAGGGGAGTAAGGCTATTGGTTAGCAGGGGAGTAAGGCTATTGGTTAGCAGGGGAGTAAGGCTATTGGTTAGCAGGGGAGTAAGGCTATTGGTTAGCAGGGGAGTAAGGCATTGGTTAGCAGGGGAGTAAGGCATTGGTTAGCAGGGGAGTAAGGCTATTGGTTAGCAGGGGAGTAAGGCTATTGGTTAGCGGGGGAGTAAGGCTATTGGTTAGCAGGGGAGTAAAGCTATTGGTTATCCCTCTGAGGCCAATCATATCACACAGCCAGAGGAGAGGAGAGGGCTGAGGCTTTTAATCAGAGGCCTGCTCTCTACTCTACTCGGGGCCTGGATCCAATGGCCATGGAGGCCCAGTGGGAGAGAAGGTCTCAAATACTGTAGTATAGTAGTTAAAGTAGCACCATGTCAGTATGTGCTATTTCAACACACTCACACAGTGAGAAGAGAGTTGTTACACTGTTGATTTCTTGTTTTTTTTTATGATCATGATACTCTGCTTTGGGAATGCTGCATTGTGGGTAATCATGACAATGAGTCAGTGTGTGCCTGACAGTGTTGCTGGCTCCAGCCTGACTTCTCTCACGACAGCCCAGCCCTCAGCCTCAGCACCCTCCCTGGCCTGTTGTAATCAATGTGTGTGTGGAGCCAGTCGATGGCAACGATCCGACCGTGGTCATTAGTGAAACACTTCAGATACAAATGACATCTTTAATCCATCGAAATTCAGGGACTAGAACAGGGTTAAATGCAGCACAGGCACAACTTTCAGACTCTCTCTCTCTTTCTCACACATACACGTGCACAGGCACAATATTCCAGTAAACATTTCAGAGGGAAACTGAAATAGCTCCAAGGGCTCCTCTCCTCTCACGTAACAGTGTTAATCAGTCCCATGTCGATCTCCTCTCTCTCATCATCGCAAGGGTAAATTAGTCTACTCTCACACATTTTAATTACTGAACAGCAGCCCTAAACACACTGATGAAAAATAGATGCCAGAGAGAGAAAGAGAGACAGAGGGTTTCTATCCATCCGGTGTTCCTCTGATTCCAACTCGTTCTTTTCCTTCAGCTCGCCCTTCAACTTCTCTCTTCATCTTCTTCTCCTGAGCACCTCTATCTTTCTCAGTCTTCTTTTGCCTGTCCTTATTTTTCCTCTCCCTCCTTCTCATTCTCCTTTTCTCTCTCCCTGTCCTTGACGTTCTTCCTAGGCTTTTCATTATCAGTCTTCCTCCCCTTCTCTTTCTTCCTCTATTTCTCCTTCTCCCTCTATTTCTCCTTCTCTTTCTTCCTCTATTTCTCCTTCTCCCTCTATTTCTCCTTCTCTTTCTTCCTCTATTTCTCCTTCTCCCTCTATTTCTCTTTCTTCCTCCCCTTCTCTTTCTTCCTCTATTTCTCCTTCTCTTTCTTCCTCTATTTCTCCTTCTCTTTCTCCCTCTATTTCTCCTTCTCTTTCTTCCTCTATTTCTCCTTCTCCCTCTATTTCTCCTTCTCTTTCTTCCTCTATTTCTCCTTCTCCCTCTATTTCTCTTTCTCTTTCTTCCTCCCCTTCTCTTTCTTCCTCTATTTCTCCTTCTCTTTCTTCCTCTATTTCTCCTTCTCTTTCTCCCTCTATTTCTCCTTCTCTTTCTTCCTCTATTTCTCCTTCTCCCTCTATTTCTCCTTCTCTTTCTTCCTCTATTTCTCCTTCTCCCTCTATTTCTCCTTCTCTTTCTTCCTCCCCTTCTCTTTCTTCCTCTATTTCTCCTTCTCTTTCTTCCTCTATTTCTCCTTCTCTTTCTCCCTCTATTTCTCCTTCTCTTTCTTCCTCTATTTCTCCTTCTCTTTCTCCCTCTATTTCTCCTTCTTTCTTCCTCTATTTCTCCTTCTCTTTCTTCTTCTTCTTCCTCCTTCTCTTTCTTCCTCTCCTTCTCCTTGATTCCAGTCTGAGGTAGATAGATTGTGTGTAGCCAGACAGGGCTGTTTGACAGGCTCCTTAGCCGCATGGTTGACTACATAACTAGCAGCATGGTTGACTACATAACTAGCAGCATGGTTGACTACATAACTAGCAGCATGGTTGACTACATACAGTGCCTTGCGAAAGTATTCGGCCCCCTTGAACTTTGCGACCTTTTGCCACATTTCAGGCTTCAAACATAAAGATATAAAACTGTATTTTTTTGTGAAGAATCAACAACAAGTGGGACACAATCATGAAGTGGAACGACATTTATTGGATATTTCAAACTTTTTTAACAAATCAAAAACTGAAAAATTGGGCGTGCAAAATTATTCAGCCCCTTTACTTTCAGTGCAGCAAACTCTCTCCAGAAGTTCAGTGAGGATCTCTGAATGATCCAATGTTGACCTAAATGACTAATGATGATAAATACAATCCACCTGTGTGTAATCAAGTCTCCGTATAAATGCACCTGCACTGTGATAGTCTCAGAGGTCCGTTAACAGCGCAGAGAGCATCATGAAGAACAAGGAACACACCAGGCAGGTCCGAGATACTGTTGTGAAGAAGTTTAAAGCCGGATTTGGATACAAAAAGATTTCCCAAGCTTTAAACATCCCAAGGAGCACTGTGCAAGCGATAATATTGAAATGGAAGGAGTATCAGACCACTGCAAATCTACCAAGACCTGGCCGTCCCTCTAAACTTTCAGCTCATACAAGGAGAAGACTGATCAGAGATGCAGCCAAGAGGCCCATGATCACTCTGGATGAACTGCAGAGATCTACAGCTGAGGTGGGAGACTCTGTCCATAGGACAACAATCAGTCGTATATTGCACAAATCTGGCCTTTATGGAAGAGTGGCAAGAAGAAAGCCATTTCTTAAAGATATCCATAAAAAGTGCCGTTTAAAGTTTGCCACAAGCCACCTGGGAGACACACCAAACATGTGGAAGAAGGTGCTCTGGTCAGATGAAACCAAAATTGAACTTTTTGGCAACAATGCAAAACGTTATGTTTGGCGTAAAAGCAACACAGCTGAACACACCATCCCCACTGTCAAACATGGTGGTGGCAGCATCATGGTTTGGGCCTGCTTTTCTTCAGCAGGGACAGGGAAGATGGTTAAAATTGATGGGAAGATGGATGGAGCCAAATACAGGACCATTCTGGAAGAAAATCTGATGGAGTCTGGAAAAGACCTGAGACTGGGACGGAGATTTGTCTTCCAACAAGACAATGATCCAAAACATAAAGCAAAATCTACAATGGAATGGTTCAAAAATAAACATATCCAGGTGTTAGAATGGCCAAGTCAAAGTCCAGACCTGAATCCAATCGAGAATCTGTGGAAAGAACTGAAAACTGCTGTTCACAAATGCTCTCCATCCAACCTCACTGAGCTCGAGCTGTTTTGCAAGGAGGAATGGGAAAAAATTTCAGTCTCTCGATGTGCAAAACTGATAGAGACATACCCCAAGCGACTTACAGCTGTAATCGCAGCAAAAGGTGGCGCTACAAAGTATTAACTTAAGAGGGCTGAATAATTTTGCACGCCCAATTTTTCAGTTTTTGATTTGTTAAAAAAGTTTGAAATATCCAATAAATGTCGTTCCACTTCATGATTGTGTCCCACTTGTTGTTGATTCTTCACAAAAAAATACAGTTTTATATCTTTATGTTTGAAGCCTGAAATGTGGCAAAAGGTCGCAAAGTTCAAGGGGGCCGAATACTTTCGCAAGGCACTGTAGCTGGCAGCATGGTTGACTACATAACTAGCAGCATGGTTGACTACATAACTAGCAGCATGGTTGACTACATAACAGCATGGTTGACTACATAACTAGCAGCATGGTTGACTACATAACAGAATGGTTGACTACATAACTAGCAGCATGGTTGACTACATAACAGCATGGTTGACTACATAACTAGCAGCATGGTTGACTACATAACAGCATGGTTGACTACATAACAGCATGGTTGACTACATAACAGCATGGTTGACTACATAACTAGCAGCATGGTTGACTACATAACAGCATGGTTGACTACATAACTAGCAGCATGGTTGACTACATAACTAGCAGCATGGTTGACTACATAACAGCATGGTTGACTACATAACAGCATGGTTGACTACATAACAGCATGGTTGACTACATAACTAGCAGCATGGTTGACTACATAACAGCATGGTTGACTACATAACTAGCAGCATGGTTGACTACATAACAGAATGGTTGACTACATAACTAGCAGCATGGTTGACTACATAACAGCATGGTTGACTACATAACTAGCAGCATGGTTGACTACATAACAGCATGGTTGACTACATAACTAGCAGCATGGTTGACTACATAACAGCATGGTTGACTACATAACAGCATGGTTGACTACATAACAGCATGGTTGACTACATAACAGCATGGTTGACTACATAACTAGCAGCATGGTTGACTACATAACAGCATGGTTGACTACATAACTAGCAGCATGGTTGACTACATAACAGCATGGTTGACTACATAACAGCATGGTTGACTACATAACAGCATGGTTGACTACATAACAGCATGGTTGACTACATAACTAGCAGCATGGTTGACTACATAACAGCATGGTTGACTACATAACAGCATGGTTGACTACATAACAGCATGGTTGACTACATAACTAGCAGCATGGTTGACTACATAACAGCATGGTTGACTACATAACTAGCAGCATGGTTGACTACATAACAGCATGGTTGACTACATAACAGCATGGTTGACTACATAACTAGCAGCATGGTTGACTACATAACTAGCAGCATGGTTGACTATATAACAGCATGGTTGACTACATAACTAGCAGCATGGTTGACTACATAACTAGCAGCATGGTTGACTACATAACAGCATGGTTGACTACATAACAGCATGGTTGACTACATAACAGCATGGTTGACTACATAACAGCATGGTTGACTACATAACTAGCAGCATGGTTGACTACATAACTAGCAGCATGGTTGACTACATAACAGCATGGTTGACTACATAACTAGCAGCATGGTTGACTACATAACAGCATGGTTGACTACATAACAGCATGGTTGACTACATAACTAGCAGCATGGTTGACTACATAACTAGCAGCATGGTTGACTACATAACAGCATGGTTGACTACATAACTAGCAACATGGTTGACTACATAACTAGCAGCATGGTTGACTACATAACTGGCATAGCTCTCTCTCTCTCTCTCTCTGGGACTAGCCCTTAGCTTCTCTTCCTTGATATAGATGTTATATTAATACCATACAGTGAACTCCTAAGCCTATAGGCCTATACATGCAATGCCATGATGCATTAAGTGATCAAATCTCCGACAGCTGAACCTTGAGGTGGACAACAATATTGTTTATGGAAAGTAAAAAACAATTTAAAGAAAAGGCTAAGGTTTTGCATATGCTACACATCGAAGCACTGTTTTTAAGGACAAGGAAATGTCCCTTGTTGATGGATGGTGCTGGCTGCACCACGTCAGAGGTTTCTTTCTCTCTTTCTACTATCGGATCTGAATGTCCGCTAAATTTCTCACGTCCTGTAAAAGTAGACGGGACAGACGGGACAGACGGGACAGACGGGACAGACGAGACAGACGAGACAGACAGACAGACAGACAGACAGACAGACAGACAGACAGACAGACAGACAGACAGACAGACAGACAGACAGACAGACAGACAGACAGACAGACAGGACAGACAGGACAGACAGGACAGACAGGACAGACAGGACAGACAGACAGACAGACAGACAGACAGACAGACAGACACATGGAGTCAATAGCTCTGATTTCCCCTGTCAGCTCTCTGGCAGGCACTGGTTTAAAGAGACATCAATCTGTGATGTCAGCACTTACCTAATGAACCGTCTCAGATGGATGGGCTCACTGGTCCGCTACACGCTCTAACTGTTTTAATGGACACACTAACCCTGTCTCCCTGCCTCTATTGGGATGTTACTAGGAGATGCTGCCTGGGCCTCGCTAACGTGTGTGTGACACGTGTATGTTTGTACGTCATCATCGTCTCCTGTGGAACAGCAAAGATGTGTGTTTCTCTCTGTGTGTGAGACTGCGTATATACGCAAGCGAGCATAATGTCTGCATCTGTGTGTGCTTATATATGCACGTGTGTGTGTATGTGTTAGGAATGCTCTAAGAAAAGCAGCACCAGGGTGGCTCTATCTCCACACCTCCACAGATGTCACAGCTCCCACAATGCATCTGTCTCTATGGCGACAGCAGCGGCGGTACAGCAGCGTGAGATGCAGTACAATCAGATTAGTTCCATTCCCTTTGATCGTCCCCTGAATGCCAGAGCATCCGTCACCTCTCACCATGTGACACTTCAGAGAGGCTCACACACCTAATTGAGCAGAATAAATATATTATATTGTGATAAGTGTTGTGATTGTAACAAATTGTACTGCATGACTGACACAAATCACAGCATTAGCCCTGTCTCTCTCTTATCCTCTCCTATAATAAACATGGGGGGCCTGGATGGAGAGCAGGGTGAAGGGATCCAGATTTACCGACTTAACCATTCAGAAAGTCATCTCATCCAACCACCTCTCATCGCCCATTGACTCTCGCTGCATGAGAAACATCATCTTTCCACAGGAGCCATAATTTACAGACGGCTTCACCCTCCTCCCGGGGTCTGTCTGTGATCTCCACCAGAGGGATAGAGGTAGAGGTATAGAGGTAGAGGGATAGAGGGATAGAGAGGTAGAGAGAGAGAGAGAGAGAGAGAGAGAGAGAGAGAGAGAGAGAGAGAGAGAGAGAGAGAGAGATATGAAGGAGAGGAATAGCGAGACACAGAGGAATAGAGAGAGAGGGATAGAGGTAGAGGGATAGAGGGATAGAGGGATATAGGTAGAGAGAGAGAGAGAGAGAGAAAGAAAGATATGAAGGAGAGGAATAGAGAGAGAGAGAGAGAGAGAGAGAGAGAGAGAGAGAGAGAGATAGGGAGGGAGGGAGGGAGGGATGAAGGAGAGGAATAGCGAGACAGAGGAATAGAGAGAGAGAGAGAGAGAGATATGAAGGAGAGGAATAGTGAGACACAGAGGAATAGAGAGAGAGAGAGAGATGAAGGAGAGGAATAGCGAGACACAGAGGAATAGAGAGAGAGGGATAGAGGTAGAGGGATAGAGGGATAGAGAGGTAGAGAGAGAGAGAGAGAGAGATATGAAGGAGAGGAATAGAGAGAGAGAGAGAGAGAGAGAGAGATAGGGGGGGAGGGAGGGATGAAGGAGAGGAATAGCGAGACAGAGGAATAGAGAGAGAGAGAGAGAGATATGAAGGAGAGGAATAGCGAGACACAGAGGAATAGAGAGAGAGAGAGAGAGATATGAAGGAGAGGAATAGCGAGACACAGAGGAATAGAGAGAGAGAGAGAGAGAGAGAGAGAGAGATATGAAGGAGAGGAATAGCGAGACACAGAGGAATAGAGAGAGAGAGGAGAGGAAGAAGGAGGGTGTGGCTGTGATCTCCACCAGAGGGACGGAGGGAGGAATAGCGAGACACAGAGGAATAGAGAGAGAGGAGAGGAAGAAGGAGAGGAATAGCGAGACACAGAGGAATAAAGAGAGAGAGAGAGAGATATGAAGGAGAGGAATAGCGAGACACAGAGGAATAGAGAGAGAGGAGAGGAAGAAGGAGGGTGTGGCTGTGATCTCCACCAGAGGGACGGAGGGAGGAATAGAGAGACACAGAGGAATAGAGAAAGAGGAGAGGAAGAAGGAGAGGAATAGCGAGACACAGAGGAATAGAGAGAGAGAGAGGAGAGGAAGAAGGAGGGTGTGGCTGACGTGTTAATGAGTGAATCAGCTCCGTCCACTAATGTGTTCCAGTGTAAATAAGGCTGTCATCTCCTGCTGTCACATACGCTGTGTTTCCAGCCCATTAGGCCCAGCTACCTCTGTGAGACGCAGCGCCTCGCTGGAGACTCATTTATGTGTCTATAGGCATCTGTGGCTGGTGATAGGGAGCCCACATGAAATTAATGGGAGAGTGGGTGCTGCCAGCAAGCCAGTCCTGTCACACACAAGCACGGACAGAAACGCACACACACACATGCACACACACACACACACGAGCTCGCACACACACACACACAGTGCTTTTATGTACATGGGGTAAACTAACCTTTGCAGTAAAGATTTAGCAGCTTTATTAGTTTAGGAAATGGCTGTAATTAAGGATAATTCATAATGGCTGCTTCTTCCCTCTCTGCGGTATTAAAAAGGGGCGGGCCAAATTTAGCCTGCCTGCGTTAGAGCAGTGAGTGAGTGAGTGAGAGAGAGAGAGCGAGAGAGACTGACTGTCTGTCTCTTCCTTTCTCTTTGCCTCTCTGTCTGTCTCTCTCTTCCTTTCTCTGTCTGTCTGTCTTTCTCTTCCTTTCTCTGTCTGTCTGTCTTTCTCTTCCTTTCGCTGTCTGTCTGTCTCTCTCTTCCTTTCACTGTGTCTGTCTCTCTCTTCCTTTCACTGTGTCTGTCTCTCTCTTCCTTTCGCTGTCTGTCTGTCTCTCTCTTCCTTTGTCTGTCTCTCTCTCTTCCTTTGTCTGTCTCTCTCTCTTCCTCTGTCTGTCTGTCTGTCTGTCTGTCTGTCTGTCTGTTTGTCTCTCTCTTCCTTTTTCTTTGCCTCTCTGTCTCTCTCTTCCTTTCGCTGTCTGTCTGTCTGTCTGTCTGTCTGTCTGTCTCTCTCTTCCTTTGTCTGTCTCTCTCTCTCTTCCTTTGTCTGTCTGTGTCTGTCTCTCTTCCTTTCGCTGTCTGTCTGTCTGTCTCTCTCTTCCTTTCGCTGTCTGTCTGTCTGTCTCTCTCTTCCTTTGTCTGTCTCTCTCTCTTCCTTTGTCTGTCTGTCTGTCTGTCTGTCTGTCTGTCTGTATGTGTCTGTCTGTCTCTCTTCCTTTCCATGTCTGTCTGTCTCTCTCTCTTCCTTTCTCGGTCTGTCTGTCTGTCTGTGTCTGTCTGTCTGTCTCTCTTCCTTTCCATGTTTGTCTGTCTCTCTCTCTTCCATTCTCGGTCGGTCTGCCTCTCTGTCTTCCTTCCTTTCTCGGTCGGTCTGCCTCTCTGTCTTCCTTCCTTTCTCTGTCTGTCTCTCTTCCTTTCTCTGTCTGTCTCTTCCTTTGTCTGTCTGTCTCTCTTCCTTTGTCTGTCTGTCTCTCTTCCTTTGTCTGTCTGTCTCTTCCTTCCTTTCTCTGTCTGTCTTTCTGTGTCGGTGTCGGTCTGTCTGTGTCGGTGTCGGCCCGTCTGTGTCGGTGTCGGCCCGTCTGTGTCGGTGTCGGCCCGTCTGTGTCGGTGTCGGCCCGTCTGTCTCGGTGACTGTCCGTCTGTCTCGGTGTCTGTCCGTCTGTCTCGGTGTCTGTCCGTCTGTCTCGGTGTCTGTCCGTCTGTCTCGGTGTCTGTCCGTCTGTCTCGGTGTCTGTCCGTCTGTCTCGGTGTCTGTCCGTCTGTCTCGGTGTCGGTCCGTCTGTCTCGGTGTCTGTCCGTCTGTGTCGGTGTCGGCCCGTCTGTGTCGGTGTCGGCCCGTCTGTGTCGGTGTCTGTCCGTCTGTGTCGGTGTCTGTCCGTCTGTGTCGGTGTCTGTCCGTCTGTGTCGGTGTCGGCCCGTCTGTGTCGGTGTCGGCCCGTCTGTGTCGGTGTCTGTCCGTCTGTCTCGGTGTCTGTCCGTCTGTGTCGGTGTCGGCCCGTCTCTGTCGGTGTCTGTCCGTCTGTGTCGGTGTCTGTCCGTCTGTGTCGGTGTCTGTCCATCGGTGTCGGTGTCTGTCCGTCAGTGTCTGTCCGTCTGTCCGTCGGTGTCTGTCCGTCTGTGTCGGTGTCTGTCCGTCTGTGTCAGTGTCTGTCCGTCTGTGTCGCTGTGTCGGTCCGTCTGTGTCGCTGTGTCGGTCCGTCTGTGTCGCTCCGTCTGTGTCGCTCCGTCTGTGTCGGTGTGTCTGTCCGTCTGTGTCGGTGTGTCTGCCCGTCTGTGTCGGTGTGTCTGCCCGTCTGTGTCGGTGTGTCTGCCCGTCTGTGTCGGTGTGTCTGCCCGTCTGTGTCGGTGTCAGTCCGTATGTGTCGGTGTCTGTCCGTCTGTGTCGGTGTCTGTCCGTCTGTGTCGGTGTCTGTCCGTCTGTGTCGCTGTGTCGGTCCGTCTGTGCCGCTCCGTCTGTGTCGCTGTGTCTGCCCGTCTGTGTCGGTCCGTCTGTGTCGCTGTGTCGCTCCGTCTGTGTCGCTGTGTCGCTCCGTCTGTGTCGGTGTGTCTGCCAGTCTGTGTCGGTCCGTCTGTGTCGCTGTGTCTGCCCGTCTGTGTCTGCCCGTCTGTGTCGCTGTGTCTGCCCGTCTGTGTCGGTCCGTCTGTGTCGCTGTGTCGCTCCGTCTGTGTCGCTGTGTCGCTCCGTCTGTGTTGCTGTGTCGCTCCGTCTGTGTCGGTGTGTCTGTCCGTCTGTGTCGGTGTCTGTCTGTCGGTGTCTGCCCGTCTGTGTCGGTCCGTCTGTGTCGCTGTGTCGCTCCGTCTGTGTCGCTGTGTCGCTCCGTCTGTGTCGGTGTGTCTGCCCGTCTGTGTCGGTCCGTCTGTGTCGCTGTGTCTGCCCGTCTGTGTCGCTGTGTCTGCCCGTCTGTGTCGGTCCGTCTGTGTCGCTGTGTCGCTCCGTCTGTGTCGCTGTGTCGCTCCGTCTGTGTCGGTGTGTCGCTCCGTCTGTGTCGGTGTGTCTGTCCGTCTGTGTCGGTGTCTGTCTGTCGGTGTCTGTCTGTCGGTGTCTGTCCGTCTGTGTCGGTGTCTGTCTGTCTGTGTCGGTGTCTGTCCGTCTGTGTCGGTGTCTGTCCATCGGTGTCGGTGTCTGTCCGTCGGTGTCTGTCCGTCTGTCCGTCGGTGTCTGTCCGTCTGTCTCGGTGTCTGTCCGTCTGTGTCGGTGTCGGCCCGTCTCTGTCGGTGTCTGTCCGTCTGTGTCGGTGTCTGTCCGTCTGTGTCGGTGTCTGTCCATCGGTGTCGGTGTCTGTCCGTCGGTGTCTGTCCGTCTGTCCGTCGGTGTCTGTCCGTCTGTGTCGGTGTCTGTCCGTCTGTGTCGGTGTCTGTCCGTCTGTGTCGGTGTCTGTCCATCGGTGTCGGTGTCTGTCCGTCGGTGTCTGTCCGTCTGTCCGTCGGTGTCTGTCCGTCTGTGTCGGTGTCTGTCCGTCTCTGTCGGTGTCTGTCCGTCTGTGTCGGTGTCTGTCCGTCTGTGTCGGTGTCTGTCCATCGGTGTCGGTGTCTGTCCGTCGGTGTCTGTCCGTCTGTCCGTCGGTGTCTGTCCGTCTGTGTCGGTGTCTGTCCGTCTGTGTCGGTGTCTGTCCGTCTGTGTCGCTGTGTCGGTCCGTCTGTGTCGCTGTGTCGCTCCGTCTGTGTCGCTCCGTCTGTGTCGGTGTGTCTGTCCGTCTATGTCGGTGTGTCTGCCCGTCTGTGTCGGTGTGTCTGCCCGTCTGTGTCGGTGTGTCTGCCCGTCTGTGTCGGTGTCAGTCCGTCTGTGTCGGTGTCAGTCCGTCTGTGTCGGTGTCTGTCCGTCTGTGTCGCTGTGTCGGTCCGTCTGTGTCGCTCCGTCTGTGTCGCTCCGTCTGTGTCGCTGTGTCTGCCCGTCTGTGTCGGTCCGTCTGTGTCGCTGTGTCGCTCCGTCTGTGTCGCTGTGTCGCTCCGTCTGTGTCGGTGTGTCTGTGTCGCTGTGTCGCTCCGTCTGTGTCGGTGTCAGTCCGTCTGTGTCGGTGTCTGTCCGTCTGTGTCGGTGTCTGTCCGTCTGTGTCGGTGTCTGTCCGTCTGTGTCGCTGTGTCGGTCCGTCTGTGTCGCTCCGTCTGTGTCGCTGTGTCTGCCCGTCTGTGTCGGTCCGTCTGTGTCGCTGTGTCGCTCCGTCTGTGTCACTGTGTCGCTCCGTCTGTGTCGGTGTGTCTGCCCGTCGGTGTCTGTCCGTCTGTGTCGGTGTCTGTCTGTCTCGGTGTCGGTCCATCTGTGTCGGTCCGTCTGTGTCGCTGTGTCTGCCCGTCTGTGTCGGTGTGTCTGCCCGTCTGTGTCGGTGTGTCTGCCCGTCTGTGTCGGTGTCTGTCTGTCGGTGTCTGTCGGTGCCTGTGTCTGTGTGTGTCGGTGTCTGTCTGTCTGTGTCTGTGTGTGTCGGTGTCTGTCTGTCGGTGCCTGTGTCTGTGTGTGTCGGTGTCTGTCTGTCGGTGCCTGTGTCTGTGTGTGTCGGTGTCTGTCTGTCTGTCTGTCTGTGTGTCTGTCTGTCTCTTCCTCTCTCTGTCTGCCTGTTTGTCTTGCCCATATGCAGCCATGCATGACAAACACATCCATAAAGGTACTCACTGATATACACAAAAAACACATATTTTGCCTCCATAACAAATATCTCAAGGTCATGGATATGTCATCAATCTCTAGAAACGCTGCAGTAACTCCCATTGAAAGAATATACCATGGTTATCTCCCTGGGCCATGTGGACCCAGTCTCAGTGAGACAGCCAGGGCCCAGCCCCCTGCTCAGCCCCAATATGAGGCCCCGTGTCTGGGTGCACCCCGCTGTTCCCCTTTCCCCGCGGACACCACACTGGAGGCTAACACGGAACCAGCCAGCAGATGGATCGATATGTCCACAGATGATGCCAGCTCCTCTCAGCCATTACTACTGATAAATAATGGAGGATAACCCCATACACCACACATATCCCCCCCCCCCCCCCCCCCCCACACACACACACACGGAGGGGCCAACTCAATGCATTGAATACAACAGAGATGGAGACAGAGGAGCAGAGAGAGGCTAACCTGTCAGATACATCCCCATCACTACTTCAAAGCTTCAATAAGGAATAGGACAGGTTGCATGGTATATCATTACAGCTCTAAACTAAACATCCAGGCTAAGCATGTGCCTGTGTCTAACTGAATTTGAATTCAGAGTAGAGCGCTACTCCAGTCAGACAACAACCCACATATAATTACCCACGACAACAACACAACTGTATGTAACCGAGAGAGCACTAGAGAGTGGACTTGTGGGTCACTACACTACACACTGATTCAATTAGCTGACCGACAAAGACACCAAAGACTGCCATTATTGTGTGAGGCATAGCTACAAGCCTCTTACATGGACAACAACTCTCAAAAAACCCAATCAATTACTGAATAACAACATGTCTGAGATGTGATTTCCGTGCTGGGCCGTTGATGTCTTTCACGCCAACATTGATTACCCTCCTTGTAATGTTTTCTGTTAATTCTGTTCGCCCCCACACAAAATCTATACGTTGTGCATCCGTAGGCAGGCATCCCGGTGGTTTAAAGGCTGTCTCAGCTCTACAGACGGACAATCACTGTCAATCTAGCTAATGACCAAGAGGCTTCTGCTGCTGAGGAAAGAGGGAGGCCCAGGGAACAGCAACATGAAGCAGAATAAATGGGATGGATAGTAGCATCTTCATGCTAATCAACAGTGGAATAAAGTGTATAAATGAATCCTCGTCTGCAGTAACTCAAAGTGCTGACTTTTCAATGACACTTCTGTTGGATCAAAAAGAATTGTTGCTGCAGATCAACCAGGGAAAATTCATGTAAGGATGGTGAACAGTTGGAATATATTACTGTATGTCAGGGTGAAAAAGTACACTCGTTACCCTCCAAACAACAGTAATTTTGACCACAAGACCAGACCAGACCAGACACTAAAGAAAGTAGTGACAAAAACGCGAGGGCAGAGAGACTATATGTTTCAGTCATACAGTATGTAACACTCCCCTCCTGTGAGGTGCTGTATCGCTGTGTATCACAGTGGCTCTATCTGTCTGTCTGTCTGTCTGTCTGTCTGTCTGTCTGTCTGTCTGTCCACTACAGTACATGATCCTCAGGTTGTAGTGTAGCAAAGGAGATTGGATCAGACCTGCAGTCCAGTGGGTGTTACACACTCAGATAAATGACAAAGTGAAGCCAGGGTAGAGAGAGAGCGAGAGAGCGAGAGAGAGTGAGAGAGAGAGAGAGAGAGAGAGAGAGAGAGAGAGAGAGAGAGAGAGAGAGAGAGAGAGAGAGAGAGAGAGAGAGAGAGAGAGAGCTGGAGAGAGAGAGAGAGAGGGAGAGAGAGTGTAGCCTACAGATGTGACCTAACTAATTAGATGAGAGGCCAGACAGAGCCGGCTGGAGCATGCAAGCTGACAGACAGTATTAGACTATAACCTGAGAAAGTAGAGGTGACGGAGAGACAGGGGGAGGGAGAAAGAGAGAGAGAGATGGAGGACAGAGGAAAAGGAGGTTGGGGTGAGGGGGTTCTGTGTCACTTTATCAAATTTCTCCCTGGCACCTGGTAACAGGGGTCGAGGAAAGCAAAGCAAGGAGGGCAGCGTGTAAAGCTGAGTGAAAACACAGAACACAGCAGCGCTCTAATACCTTTCATAAAGAGAAAAGCCTCTTCCTCTTCCACCCATGATTAAATACAACCTGAGGGCCCAAAAAGGGGGCCCCATGTTGCAGGGGTTGGTGTGTGTGTGTGTGTGGCAGGGTGACAAGGGTAAAAGCAATTTGTGGAGAACTTGTTCTGTGAGTGAAGTGATGGGGGCATGCTAGGTCTGCACACCATCGCCTGGCCTAGCACACTGAAACACGCTGATGGGATGAAGCTAATGTACTATGCTGCCACACAGCCAAAATTAATGCTGTCATCAGCAGCTGAACAAGGAGACTTGATTTAAAGATGGGATTGTAGGGCAGCAGAGCGGAAAGGACCCCCAGAGCAGAGCTGACTGATTTAAAACCAAAACATCAGATATAGTGAGGCCTAACACAAGACATGACAGAAAGCCAATGACACTAGAGTGTGTTACTGCAGCCCCTCTGTCTCTGATCATCCCTGAGAGAGAGACAGAGAGACAGAGAGAGAGAGACAGAGAGAGACAGAGAGAGAGAGAGAGAGAGAGAGAGAGAGAGAGAGAGAGAGGGGCCATCATCAGTGTCAGGGGTCCCTCTGTCCCCCTCCCTGATTTCATTGATCTAATAGAAGATAATGAGACAGACGGCAGAGCCGACCCTGGCCCCTCTCTGGCACTAAGCAGGCCTCAGGCCCTCAGGGGCCCATCCACCCCTACCTCAGCAGCCGTAGCAATAAGAATAAAGGCATAAACGAAGGAGTCTATTTGAGCTGAGAGTGATGGCTAGCTTGTTGCTTATCGCCAGCCAATAAATCTCCATGCAGAGAGAGGCGAGAGATGAGGAGCGCTTATCTCATCAGAGCACCACTGATGCCTCTCTGTCTGACGGAGCGATGCCACCACCGCCGAGCCGCTCGCCACTCAGCGCCTGATTGATCACGGCAAGGGAAAGGAGGGAAGGAGGGAGGAGAAGTTTTGTGGCGGAATAAAACAAAACATTGAAAAGCAGAAAGCAAAGATGGTGAAGGGAGGGAGATAATGCAGAAATATAGAGAGCACGCAAACAGAAAGGTTTTAAGGTTTTCCAGAGAAAACAAGGGAGGCTTTGGTGTGAGGCGACGCAATAAACTACAAATAAAAACGCCAGGACCTGCAGGGGGAAAAACTCTCTCTGGCGAGTTTGGGGCGGGAGGCGGAAGGTAGTGAGGCAAATTGCGCTTGACAGGCGGATTGTGTGGATTGTGTGGGATTCAGCAGGTTTCCGGGGCTGGTACAGGAGGAGAGCCAGAAAACACATCTAACTGAAACAAGTACCCTGTGCCCAACTGTCTGCCTGGTTACTGGAACATGTGAATAAATGCAGAGTGAATGAATATGAAGATTAGATGCCAGGGCTGTTTTTGCTCTGCATGGGGGATCGTTTCACATTCAGGACTATACATTTGCCACGCCACAAATTGTCTTGCAATTAAAGCGTATTGCAGATAATAAGCGAAGTGCTGACTCGATTGGGTGTTTAGTTTTATCGAGTCTGTCTTCTTCAAACGGCAGCAGCTCATACCTGGAGCTGAACCATTGAATTGAAACGGCGGCAGCTCATACCTGGAGCTGAACCATTGAATTGAAACGGCGGCAGCTCATACATGGCCATCATTAGAAGCTGTGTAGTTATCTCCACGACTCAGTACAGTGTGTAAGGAGTGTCCTATTGGGAGGCAGTGTGAGGCATCACATCTATGTCTGGGTCTGATGAAACAGTCTAATGCAGGGCACGGCCGGTCTTATCCTGTCGACGGCCAGGGAAACATTCATACCACATCGAATCATAACTGAGAGCGGGGCTCGGGCACGTGGCAATCCAGGCCTAATACTGTGTTATTGCTGGGTGCTCAGCCCCCTCTGCTCCCTCCTCACCCCCACTCCTGTCTGTTTGTCCTGGGTTTGAGCACCAGATCCACCCATCCCCCCTCCACAGTCACACAGTACCCGGCTCTGCCACAACCCAGCCACAAGGAGGCATCAAAGGTGGAAATGATCAGCGCTGTGACCCCTCTGCTTCAGCCACTGGTGATGAATAGCTGGCCCCAGTAACACAGGCAGATTACCCCCATAAGAGGTTTTTAGAGGGGCGGAGAGCAGGTTAGGAGGGGGTCTGATAAATGACAGGTTTATCTAACCGCTTTCTAAAGAGAGTCACCGTGGGGAGGAACAATAAAGAGCCTGGAGAGGGAGATGACTGACTGGGAGAATTATGTCAGAGCGATTGTCAATCATGGTGGTGGGCAGGCGATGGGTGGCGTTGAGCGGTGGAGGTGGTGGAGTGGCGGCCAGGCGCTGTGCTCTCCCCGCTCTCCTCTCTCATATGGTCGTCTGAATTAGTGTGGTGACGAGGGGGGGGATGACGGGAGACAGACGGGTATAATATTCTCATCACTCTTCACTCAGCTCGGCAGCTCAGCTCGGCAGGCTGCGTCAATCGTCTACCCTGGCCCACGGCGGTGCACAGCCCAGCCAGCCGCCACGCATCACACCCAGCAAATATTCCTAAACCACAATTTTTCATATTTCCCTGTATGCATAAGGAGATGAAAAATCATCCCATCATTTGTATTGTCTGACTGAGGTTATACACAAATATTAGTTTATCTACTCCACCTAAGATTGCCTCCCTAAGCAAGACGGATTGGTCTTTGAGAGTGGGCAATATTCCCAGGAACATATTCAGTCCATCTTTTATGTGCTGCAATTCAATGGTTCAGCTCCAGGTATGAGCTGCTGTCGTTTCAATTCAATGGTTCAGCTCCAGGTATGAGCTGCCGCCGTTTCAATTCAATGGTTCAGCTCCATGTATGAGCTGCTGTCGTTTCAATTCAATGGTTCAGCTCCAGGTATGAGCTGCTGTCGTTTCAATTCAATGGTTCAGCTCCAGGTATGAGCTGCCGCCGTTTCAATTCAACGGTTCAGCTCCATGTATGAGCTGCTGTCGTTTCAATTCAATGGTTCAGCTCCAGGTATGAGCTGCTGTCGTTTCAATTCAATGGTTCAGCTCCAGGTATGAGCTGCCGCCGTTTCAATTCAATGGTTCAGCTCCATGTATGAGCTGCTGCCGTTTGAATTAAATGGTTCAGCTCCAGGTATGAGCTGCTGCCGTTTCAATTCAATGGTTCAGCTCCAGGTATGAGCTGCCGCCGTTTCAATTCAATGGTTCAGCTCCAGGTATGAGCTGCCGCCGTTTCAATTCAATGGTTCAGCTCCAGGAATGAGCTGCCGCCGTTTCAATTCAATGGTTGAATGAGCTGCCGTTTGAAGAAGACAGACTCGATAAAACTAAACACCCAATCGAGTCAGCACTTCGCTTATTATCTGCAATACGCTTTAATTGCAAGACAATTTGTGGCGTGGCAAATGTATAGTCCTGAATGTGAAACGATCCCCCATGCAGAGCAAAAACAGCCCTGGCATCTAATCTTCATATTCATTCACTCTGCATTTATTGAACAATTATGGAAAATGAATATTAAAGCAAAACAAGTATAGGAACGAATAAGGAGAGAAAAACCAATAACACTCCAACTAAAGGGCTGCATGGATTTTTGTAGCTGCTATGTGTCCCTCTCTCTTCAGATAGATAGAAAAAGGGTGCGCGGGTGAGAGAACAAAGAATAAGGGAGAGAGAAAGGATGGAGAGAACAAGGAGGGGAAAGAGGAGTTCTAGGTCAGAAACCACTCTGTGATTATCCTCCACCCAGTCAAGTGTAAAACTCATTAGACAATGCATAATGCCTTTAATCAAATCAATGACAGCGGTAACTCCAGACTGATAGCTCCCATCAAAACGTACACAAAGCATGGAGAATTTCTCATTTACTTATAAAAATAAGTGGCTTTGGATCAATATCATGGAGGAAAAAGTAAAGGGAAAACAATAGTGAAAGAGGGAAAGGAGAATAATGAAACTAGCTCTCATCACTATTCTCATACTACTGTGACTAACATTGGTGGTTAGTAGTGATGATACTAATAAAAGATAACTAGAAATATATTGAATGTAAAATACACAATGGTGAAGATGAAGTCATATGACAATAGGATACATGAATAGATACAGTATACTGTAAAATGGGAGAGGTGGCCAACTGGCAGATGTAGAGTACATTAGGGCCTAACATAGGACAACTCTTCATCCTTTCTTCCTCTTCACCCTCTCTTCTCCAGCAAGGTGCTGACAGACTGGGAAGCGGGTGGGCTGGGGTGTTTTGGGTAATTACATGGGGGGGGGGGGGTTGCAGGGGTACAGATGTTGGGCTGCTGAGGACCCTTACTAGGACGATGCTGAGCAGTAGAGCGCAAATAACCCTGCAGCTGCCTCCCTCTCCTCTCCTCTCCTACCTCTAAGTACCCTTCTTTGTTAGGGTGTGTGCCTTCATTTTTTACTGGTGACAGCAATGTTACTTGAGTTATTTTGTGGCATCTGGTTCATGGTGGTGGTGGTGGTGGTGGGGGGGGGGGGGGGGGTGTATGTGAAAAAGAAAAAACGCACACAGGACGCACTTTAATTAATTGCGAGGAGATTACATGGTCTTCCAACCGTGTCGTCTGTCATCAGAGCCCATTACACACTTCTATTAGATGTTTCTCCACAGTGTCAGCTGGCATTTGAAGGGGAATCTTGGTGGAGAATCAGCAAGCACAGTGAAAGCCTTTAATGGGGACAGATACTTGAGTTAAGTTCATCAGAGCTGAGTGAGGCATAAACTGAAACTCCACAATGCCACGGGCACAATTAGCAGGAAGTAATCTGTAAACAAATGAGCCTTGGTGGAGCGTAGAGCGAACGCAGCCCATTTCATGGTGTGTCAGTCACTCATGTCGGTGACACCGATGTCAGGGCCACCACTGTCCTCAGGGCTATTGTGGCTCAGTCTCATCCAGGGCCTAGACCAACTATTGGTCTTCATTTGAGGTGGAAAAGCTTTATTTTCATTGCGGAGCAATGAGGTGTCTTTGTATGAGTGCAGAGCGCGGCACAATCCATCTTCCACCAGTGGAGTTAACAGGACAGAAACCAATGCAGCCGCTACTCGGCGCAGGACATTACCAGTGTATGGTCTCATCATTCATCTGGCCTGTCATTAGACACTACTCACCACACCGCCTCGGAGAAAGAGAGAGATCAGGGAACCGCTACCTACGGTAGTCAACATGGTGTCACAGACAATACTGCCCCCTCTGAAACAACACACACTGTGTAACAGGAAGTATCATTTCCCTATCCACTGGTACTTAACTCCCTAAAAATCACTACCATCAAAGATGATATATTACATTGACAAGATAGTCGAGTGACTCATTCTAACTATCAAAAACCATCTTGCAAAGATGGAAGGCAGGCGGGATGAAGCGAGATCAGGTGGGCCCAGTCTAGCCAATGAGAGAGCAAATATGCGTGTGTTCTCTCTGCTTCCGCATGGCAAGCACTACTGGTGCATCAAGTCTGACACTAACAGGCTGCTGAACAGCTTCTATCCCCAAGTCATAAGACTGCTAAGTAGCTAACAAAACGGCTACATGGACTTGTATTTTATTTTTGCACTGTCTCTATGCACAAGGACTCAGTCACGCACACTGACACTCCAACACACACACACACACACACACACACACACACACACACACACTTCAATTGCTCACACACACATGACATGCACACACATTTATACTGACTTTACACACACACACACACATACAATTATCATATCATGTACACAGCTGCTACTCTGTTTATCATATATCCTGAATCCTAGTCACCGGAACATAATTACAAATCATTTGTAGACAGCAAATTGACAGCAAGAAGCCCAAACATATATAATATTTGACTAAAACATAATAATAAAAAAATTGCTTACATTTGTATACTTATTTAGTCAGACGGCAGAGCCGTATTTAGTCAGACGGCAGAGCCGTATTTAGTCAGACGGCAGAGCCGTATTTAGTCAGACGGCAGAGCCGTATTTAGTCAGACGGCAGAGCCGTATTTAGTCAGACGGCAGAGCCGTATTTAGTCAGACGGCAGAGCCGTATTTAGTCAGACGGCAGAGCCATATTTAGTCATTTAGCAGACACTCATCCAGAGCAACTTACAGTAGTCAGTGCATATATTTTTCATACTTTTTCGTACATATACAGTTGGGTAAAAAGGTATTTAGTCAGCCACCAATTGTGCAAGTTCTCCCACTTAAAAAGATGAGGCCTGTCATTTTCATCATACTTCAACTATGACAGACAAAATGAGAAAAAAAATCCAGAAAATCACATTGTAGGATTTTTAATGAATTTATTTGCAAATTATGGTGGAAAATAAGTATTTGGTCAATAACAAAAGTTTATCTCAATACTTTGTTATAAAACCCTTTGTTGGCAATGACAGAGGTCAAACGTTTTATGTAAGTCGTCACAAGGTTTTCACACACTGTTGCTGGTATTTTGGCCCATTCCTCCATGCAGATCTCCTCTAGAGCAGTGATGTTTTGGGGCTGTTGCTGGGCAACACGGACTTTCAACTCCCTCCAAAGATTTTCTATGGGGTTGAGATCTGGAGACTGGCTAGGCCACTCCAGGACCTTGAAATGCTTCTTACAAAGCCACTCTATCTCTGAATCTCTCTCTCTCTCTCTCTATCTCTCTGGGAATACTTTGGAACAGATTTCCAAAATGAAAATCACTTGGGCTGATTTGCTGGTGTTTGTACAGTACAAATGAAAATCACTTGGGCTGATTTGCTGGGCTGATTTACAGTACAAATTAAAATATAAACTTTTGCTCATAAAACTTGCGGGGCATTTCACTGTGCACAATACATTAAAACTTGAACAACAGACAGGCATAATGTTTTTGTTGCTGTTCCTGAAATGCCACGTGCGTCCACTTCTATCAGTGCATCTGTTACAACCTAACCATACAAAACCTACATTAGCAATTAGCAATTACAAATTAGCAATTACAAATTAGCAATTACATTTTTTGTTGAACAAATTCGACACTCTTTGACCTCCATACAAAAATTCACTCCGTGGTCTTATTTTAATGGACAGATTTTGTGCGGAGTAAACCCTCTGGCTTTTCCTCTTACTCTCTGCTACCACCGACAGTACGATATCATAGTCAAAAACATGGTGTTACAGACAATACTGCCCCCTCTGAAACATTAAACAACACACACTACACTATCTGGGCCATTGTTACAGGACGTATAATTCCACTATCTACTGGTGATACACTCCCTAAAAATCCCAAGTTACTATGTTAACACTGTCTGTAACAGTGTCTGTGTGTTCTCCAGAGCATTCTGTCCTGTTCCCATGTCACCCACAGGACCACAGTGGAAGTGTGTGACAGACCATAGTGTATCTTTTACTTCCTGGTTCTTAACGTGTTCCTACCACCACAGCTGTTAAAGAGGGGAACGACGACAAATGGCTAATGGGCAACATTTGGGGAAGGATAAATTATACATTGTAATTCATACACAGCCTCATAACCTAGGGTCTAATTGGCCACACATACTGTTAAAACTAGGAAACCGCTTCACTTAGGTAGGAGACGTCACGTACATAACTTTACAACATCAGACAGCATTAAAAGTGGAACGGGAGAGCGGTGAGGTCTGGTTAGCAGAGGCTGCTGGGAAGGAAGCCATGTCCCTGAGGGACCAGTACGTCTGCCACTCTCTCTCTCTGCCTCTTTCTCTCCATGCTCCTCACTCTTTCCCCTCTCTTTTCCATTTGCCTCTTTCTCTCCATGCTCCTCACTCTTTTCCCTCACTCTCTCTTGCTCTGCCTATCTCTTTCTCCTCCTTTCTCTCCTTCTCCCACCAGCAGGCATCACCAGGGACAGCTGCTCACCAGGCCCCCAGCCCGCCACCAGAGCCCCACCAGGCACCAGGACCCAACATAATTGGGCCCTTCACCGCCAGCAAGCAACTGCACATTCCTGTCTCTGCCACAACGACAATTAAAGAAATTTAAAAAGAAATCTGGCATAATAAAAGACAGCACAAACAAACAGGCAGCCCAGAGGACCCTGGTCCTGCGGCGCGCTACCCTCTAGCTGTGACAGTGAAATGGTTGGTAGCACTGTTTAACACTGTTGCCGGGAACACTGCAGCTGACCACTGACAGGAAAACAGGAAGTAGTAGCAACACACAGGAAGTGACATCCCAAGGGCCTCTCTCTTTGATCTAGATCACTGCTCCTCCTTAACTTCTGAGTAGAATATTAACATAACTTGTACTAATGAGAACAACTAAGACACAGCTTTGGCTGTTCACAAGTGGCTGCTGCATTCAATTTGGTTGGTTGGTTAGCAACTGGAATAGGAATCGAGGACAAACAATCAATGCTTCA